>NC_137055.1:33764286-33879286 GCF_032717465.1 Coenobita brevimanus
TGCACCTATCCTAACCTCCTAACCTCCCTCTAACCTCCGTCAACTACCACCATCTTCTTTATCACCGTCTGTGCTCCGTATCTATCCTAGCCCCATAACCTTCCTCCTACCCTCCCTACGCCTTGACCACACCTACACCACACCACTGCTACCATCATCGACTGTATCACCGTCTGTGTCCTGTATCTACCCTACCCTCCCTCTAAACCCACTATGACACAGCCTGACTCACGCATCAACAAGGCTCCTCACACTGCACTGGCAATTGCATTAAGGGAGGAGCGACCCGGCATACCACACACACACGCCCGTTATTTATGTTGCTGTGGCCCCAGGCTCATCTGGAACGTGAACTCGATGGACTGTAAGCTTAAGTGGTCCTAATGCAGTCCTCCGTCCTCCTCCTGGGCGACTGGGAAGTATATGAAGAATGTTTGTATAACCAAGCAGAGGAGCCACCTGGTTATACCGATGCCACTACATGAAGGCGTCTCGTTCCCGCAACAGGTTATATTTATGATGGATCTTAACAAATTTCTACGATAAACAAGATTTTTACAGTTAACAATTATTACACATCGCTCTGTTTGCAATCTACATTCGTTCTTCCCGAAAAGAGGACTGCGGACTGCAGAGGGGCAACGTAAGCCTGCAGTCCACTGGGTTGAAGTTTCAGATGAGCGTGGAGTTGCAACTATTACTACTAATGCAACGACAACTACAACCACAACAAAGAGTCCAAAAATAAAACGAAAACTGAGGAAGAAAGCGAAGGAACGTATGAGATTTTTCTGGCTATACAATCATTCCGACCCGACCAGGTAAGTGGAGGAGGGGGCAGGGCAAGGGGGGGTAGCGTGTTTATCTGTGTACTCAGCTGGCGCCCCCCCTCCCCCCTTCTCTCTCTCTCTCTCTCTCTCTCTCTCCAGGGTCAAACCAAAGATAGGAATCGCGTGAAGGAGTTCTCAGGACCTAGATGAATAGGACTCATTCACCTTAATTACAGGTGGTCAGATTTGAAGATAAGGGTGATAAGGATATGAGATGGGATTAGGGGGATGAAATTTGAGAGAGAGAGAGAGAGAGAGAGAGAGAGAGAGAGAGAGAGAGAGAGAGAGAGAGAGAGAGAGAGAGAGAGAGAGAGAGAGAGAGAGAGAGAGAGAGAATCTGCATGGACACAAAATACCAAGAACGCAAGAGGAAAGAGGAAATGAGATAAAGCGAGAGGGAGCAAGGAAGGAAGATGAGAAAAACTGAGGATGAAGAGCGGAAATGAAAGAGAAGGGAAGAGGCAAGATCAGAAATACGCTTCAATCAGGGAGAGAGGGAGAGTATCATCTTGCTGAAACTCGATACTTTTTTAAAGATCATCATCGTCGTCGTCGCTGACATCATCATCATCATCATCATCATGGTCGTCACTGCCATCATCAACGTCATCATCATCACTTTTAAGTTTCGTCATCATCATCAACATCGTCGTCGTCGTCATCACTAACACTGCTACTGTTATCATCATTCTCACCTATGATGATAACAACTGGTAGGGCCAGATGTAAGTTATCTGTGTATTGCAGACATTGAAAGGAGCAGAAATATATTATCAAGAAGATAAAATGCACAGGTGGAGTGTTGCAGAGTTCAAACATGGAGGAAAATGTGTTGTGGAAATTGCACAAGATATGAGAAACTATGCAAAAGGTTGACAAGGAAATGAGAAGTGTTGCAGACGTAAGACGGGTATGATATCTCTCTGTCTGACGTCAATCTTTCACAGTCTCACTTCTCTGCGTATCTCACTTCCGTCTCTCATTCCCCCAGCACCAAATACGATACTGCTGAATTTTCTCATCAGTCTTCCCTATCTTACCGGTATTTTTCTATATTTCTCTTCGTTATCTTAATTCCATAATAGCATATACTGAACTGAAATTAGGAAGTCTTTCATTCGTCTCTCCTGTCTCACTCCCATACGTGTCTTCTCTTTTTCATCTCACTCCCATGACAATATATATTCATCGGTATTTCTTAAATCTCTCATCAGTCTCTTTTATCTCACTCCTCTGCGTATCTCCTTTTCGTCTCATTTGCCCACCAACGGTTAGAAAGTCTTTCATCAGTCTCTCTGAACTAACTCCACTGCGTTATTTCTTCTTCCTTCTGTCTCATTCTCCCACCAAACTGTAGCCTATGCACCCCTGCCCTACTTTTCATCATCCTCGCCTCACCTCACTCCACCTCCACCTCATACATAACCCTGCTCCTTCCTGCTACAGCCACCTCTCTTCCACCACGTAAATAACACTGCCTACCTTCCCCTCTCCTTTAACTCACCTCTCTGTCAACATATATAAAACTCTGCCTACTTCTTGCTCTCCTTGCCTCGCTACCCGGCTCTGCGTATGCAACTCTGCTGCTTCCTGCCTTACCTAGCCTCACTTCCCTGCCTTACCCAAGCCCTGCCTACCACCATATTCTGTACCCTTTCAGCCCACCATCTATTACCTCCTTGCCAGCGTATACTGTATGCAGTTTAAACCATTTTGCCACCTCCTGCCCTACCCTGCCTTACACACATTTCTCACCCTACCTCACCCAACACCATTTACAATTCCTCACCCTGCCTCGCCAAAACTTACTCCGTTCTTCCTTAACTAACCCAACCTCATTCCCCTGCCTCACCCATCCCAAGCCTGCCTGTCTATTGCCTCACCCACCCCTACCTATCTACCTACCTACCTCCTGCCTTACCCAGTCCCTGCCTCACCCAGCCCCTACCTACCTACCTACTTACTTATCTTCTGCCTCACCTAACCCCTGCTCTCCCAATCCCTACCTACCTACCTACCTGCCTACCTCCCTGCCTCACCCAACCACGGTGCGCCTGGCTCCACATAAAAGCTAAAAGGAGAGAACAAAGGCGTAGAGAATCACTGAGTAATTCAATTGGGACACTTCCATTACTGTCATATGCAAAAAACAATGAACGATACAAAATGAAAAATCGAAATGCTGGACCTAGGGGTGTGTGTGTGTGTGTGTGTGTGTGTGTGTGTGTGTGTGTGTGTGTGTGTGTGTGTGTGTGTGTGTGTGTGTGTGTGTGTGTGTGTGTGTGTGAGAGAGAGAGAGAGAGAGAGAGAGAGAGAGAGAGAGAGAGAGAGAGAGAGAGAAGGCGTGTTCGGGTTTTCGTCAGGTGCGCTTCAAGTTAAGTCTAGTGTTCAGATATCTTCAACTGGGAAGTGTTCATATGTGTTCAAGAAGGAAATCAAGTGTTCACGTATGTTTAAGTAGAAGGTCATGTGTTCTGAGATGTTCAAATGAGGAATTAATGTTCATGTGTGTTTAAGCGGGATAAAGAGTGTTCAGATGTGTTTTAAGTGGGGTATTAAGTGTTCAGCTATGTTTAAAGTGGGGGTTAAGTGTTCTAGTGCTGACGGGAGATGTGAAGTGTTCAGCTATGTTTAAAGTGGGGGTTAAGTGTTCTAGTGCTGACGGGAGATGTGTTCACAAGTGTTCAAAGCAGGTGTGTTCGTGTGTGGGGTTGAGGTGCATCGTTCTAGTCATGTAACTTTATGGGGTCGCGACACGTCACTGTGTGTGTGTGTGTGTGTGTGTGTGTGTGTGTGTGTGTGTGTGTGTGTGTGTGTGTGTGTGTGTGTGTGTGTGTGTGTGTGTGTGTGTGTGTGTGTAATTGTTGTGTTATTTTTGTTATTGCTGGGCCAGCGATCGTTTATCTTTGGTTATCTTCGTCAAGGCGTTAAACTGAACGCTGCCAACCATGAGGAGATCCGTGGAATAAACTTGTGGTGAGTGTGGTGACGGCGGCTCCTGAGTGGACGTCAATAGGGGTAGTTTAAAAGTTTGTCTGTGCCTGAGTGAGGGGGAGATGAGAGGCCGGAGGGAGCAGGGTAAGGGTGCCAGATGGGTGAAAGGTGTAGGAGTGAAAGCGTATGGAGGTGCGAGTGTTAAGAGTGAGAGGGATATGAGTGTAGGGGTGAGGGGTGGGGAGTTGGGTTGGGGTTGGTGGGGTGACGGTGTGGGCAGGTGAAGAGTGACAAGAAGCGGGTAAAGGTGAGGGTGATATAAGTGAGAAGCCTATGAATGTGTGTGTGTACTGGGGGGTGAGGTATGTGAGTAGGGGTGGCACTGTGTGGGTGGGGGTGTGAATGAAGGTAAGGAAAGTGTGTGGGTAAGGGTGTGTGGGACTGAGAGTACGAAAATAATAGGTATGGGTGATGGTGGTAAGAATAATATGTAGTGGTGAGAGGAGTGAGAGTGTGACGGGATAAAGGTGAGAGGACAAAGAGGAATGGGGTGGTGGAGGGTGGTAAGGTGGGTAGCGTCACTGTCATTCGCAGGGGCGGGTCTGGCATCCACCCTGTCACCTCATCTATACTATAATGTAAAACGTCCACCACAGTGACTGACAAGCCCATAACTACCCTATCATCCCGTAGCTACTCTCGCGTAATTGCTCAATATTTTCAGCTGTGTTTGGCTATAGTCTGTTTTTATCTAAGGAAACTGGGACACTTTCACGACTTGAACAGCAGGTGGTGGTTGCATAACACTCAATGAGCCTTAATTATGAGGTCGGAATGAGTCTTCTTCGTTACTAGTGAAATCAACCTTCCAATCTGACTACACCTGGTCATCAACTGAGCTAAAGGGGGTTAAGGGTCTTGTTAGATTATTTTAAACCGACTACAGTCAGTATATGCCTAGCCACTATAATTCCCTATTTATATCACTCCTAAATGTATTGCACTGTATGCTAAATCGTTCTTGGGCGAAGAGAAAAATAAGAAAATGTGCGAGTCAAGGAGGCATGGTAGGCTAAGAAAAAAGAAAACCGGAAACGGAGAGAAATGGGGAAATTAAGTATGTTGGGAGATGCACATGAGATGGACTGCACCCTTTTATAAATTTAGCAGTCAATGAATTAACTTTATCCCACAGGTAATATGAAGTGCAAATTTGTGTGAATCCCTTGGCCTGTGAGGTGGAGCCAAGAATTTACAAAGTCTGAATAGTGAGTGAATGGAAATCTGGCCCATTTTCCATGAGCATCCTGTTGATACTTCTGTATTTCTCTCTCTCTCTCTCTCTCTCCCGTGTCCGTCACACCCCATGCAAGTGTGAAAGAGGGTGAAAGAGGTTTAAAAATGATGAAATCATTCTTGAGAAATCGGTTTTACTAAATTCATCAATCCAGAGGAGGTTTTCGTTATTATTCTAGTCGACCCAACAAATTTATTCAATTTACGAAACCTCTAGAACTAAGCAATATTAAAAAACAAAAAAAAAATCTCGTATAGTACTCTGAATATGACTCCAAATGAATCTGTAAGAAGCATCACCAGGAAACTGTAACTCAGGTGATGAAAAACCGTACCGTACAGGAAGACTTAAGTAAGAGAGGCAGTGGGAATCAGACCCGTACTTCCGGTGGGGGCAGTTTTTAAGGCACATCAGTTTGTACTCTCTCGTATTTCACAGAGGGGCAAGGAGGAGGGAAGAAAAGGAGAGGAGAGGAGTAGAGGAGGCGAGACGTGGTGAGGAGAGAAGGAGGAGGGGGAGAGATGAGGAGTGGGAAAGAAATGACTGGTTGTTGAGGGTAGGATTGGCTATACTTGCACATCCGCTACTAAGCCACAGTATGCAGACCTAGCATATCCACCTCCACACGCCTTCAACGTAAATATCTGAACTTGGACTCAAACTCAATAACGAAAGGAAACAAGAAAAAATAAATACGAAAAAAATGAGAAACCGCAAGCGTACGAAAAAGCGCAAATCACAAGAGCAAACGAGAAATAGCGAGAAAGCAGGAAAGCATACCACCTGGGGAACGTGAAAACCGAGACTGGCGAAGCATGGATGAGTGGGCTGGAAAACTGGTGGGGGAGTGGCGGTGCGAAATATACCAGAGATAGATACATAGATGAGAGAGAGAGAGAGAGAGAGAGAGAGAGAGAGAGAGAGAGAGAGAGAGAGAGAGAGCATCAATATTAATTTATAAAAAAAAAAAAAAGTCCCTGGCATTCTATTTCCGAGCTGACCTCCAACCAAATCCTTCGATAATGGGGCGTATTTATGTGACCTAAGGCGTGGTTGACCTCGCCCGACCTCACATTATTGGCTGCCCTGGATCAACAACATGTTGGGATATGCTTAATTAATGTGGTTCGTCTGTGCTCAAGGTGTTGGGTAGATGGATAGATAGATAGATAGACAGACAGATAGATAGACGGATAGATAGATGGATGGATAGAGTGACACACTGCACCAACGAATGACAGATAAAGTTGGATAGACCGATAGATAGATATAGACAGATTGCATGAACAACTGATAGACAGAAAAATGAATATAGATATAGACAAAAATATATATATATATATATATATATATATATATATATATATATATATAGAGAGAGAGAGAGAGAGAGAGAGAGAGAGAGAGAGAGAGAGAGAGATGATTAAAACCCCACAAGAATATGGCTCTGTTCGCCTGGCAATGTCTCGTGTATTGAGGGGACGGCTCAGTCGGCTGGTGTGGGCGCTGGTGTGCCAGTGGGAGTAGGAAAGAGTGAATAATGCAGGTCAGACACTGAGCGGTTCTCGCAACATAAGAAATATCGCCCAGGGGAGTAAAAATGGAGCGTTATATGTGGAACACCTGCATTGGTCCCATAAAGTGTTGTGTGTATGTGTAATTGTTGTGTTGTTTTTAGGTCAATTAACTAATTAACCCTGCGTGTGGTATGCTATTCAGTCAGGTTTGTGTGTGTGTGTGTGTGTGTGTGTGTGTGTGTGTGTGTGTGTGTGTGTGTGTGTGTGTGTGTGTGTGTGTGTGTGTGTGTGTGTGTGTGTGTGTGTGTGTGTGTGTGTGTGTGTGTGTGTGTGTGTGTGTGTGTGTGTGGTAATGCAAAATATATGCCTGTGCTGTGTCCTCGTGTATATACACGTAACTGTACGCATGTGGCAATATGTAGGTGTCAAATTAGCAGGTGTATTTATGGAGCACGTGTAGGTACTCAGTGTCAAACAACTAGCGAACAGGATGACAGTCGATGATGCGAACTTGTTATTTACTCACTCACTCTCTCTCTCTCTCTCTCTCTCTCTCTCTCTCACACACACACACACACACACACACACACACAATTTCGTTATCAAGAAACTGTGCACGGTATCAGGCATTGTATGGCGAGGAAGGAAGGACACGAGAGAGAGAGAGAGAGAGAGAGAGAGAGAGAGAGAGAGAGAGAGAGAGAGAGAGAGAGAGAGAGAGAGAGAGAGAGAGTAAATGGGAATTGGAAAAAGAATGTAGGCTGGTAATGTGAGGGAGGGCGAGGGTGTGGAGGAAGGTGCAAAATAACCAATGAACGTAAAGAGGCAGATGGTCATATAACATTTTCAGGCATGACCCAGGAGATTTGGGCTAATGGTTAAGTTGCACGGGGAAGTGTTAAGTTGATTTATGTATTAACTTGTTATCATGAATGTAGGAACCAATTCTAAAAGTCTGCTGTAGATTCTCGAGATATTCAAACAAATGATATCTAAAACTAGGGTAAAAAAAAAAAATGGGTACACTAGGCCATCCCCCGAAAGTTTAAAAAAATGCTAAAACTATAACTACTAAATAAAACCAGTGAAAAAATAGCTAAAAAATACATATATATACTTTCCAATTAATATCCAAGAAATATATAAAAATATAATGAATTCCTTCACTCCAATGACGTAAGGTATAGTCTTCCTGCTACCACCAGCTGATTTTTACTGTCTGGGAAGGATGCCTTGCTGTGAAGGGGTGAACGCAATATACAACCATTAAGTTTTAAAAAGTTCTAGAAAACAGTCCGGCGTCAGCAAGAATAAACTGAAAAAATAGCCACTGGACTGAATCGATTATGATATTTTTGGTTCGAGATGCATCGTTAAATTGCATTACAATAAGATAGGTCGTGGACAGAGAGAAAGACAGATTGAGAAAGACTGTTACAAAGCTTATCAGTTACAATGCTCACTGTTACAATGCTTAGAGAAAACTTTTAGAATGATAGTTAATAAACGCGATAAAAATATGAACATTTATAGATCGTGTATATATGTGTGAACATTCGCAAGAGAGAGAGAAAAAAGAAAAACTGTTGTGTTTCTATGCATGTTCGAACCGAGGGTTCCTGTTCAATACGTTCACATGTTCATGGTTTATTGAACAAACTACCGAATGTGTGTCCATGCATGTTCTACCCTACAGGGCAAGTACGTCCCTGTCCAATACGTTCACATATTCACCGTTTACTTGCCTGGTGCACGAACGACGACCACCACGACTCACATGGGCAAAAAAAGCGGACGTAAAATCAGCACATGTATTTAACCAGTGGAATAAATTTAGCGTTAATAATGAACTGTATATTTAGGGTAATTACTGTGAATCACGAGGGACGAAGGGCCGTATAAACACACAGAATAACATTTTGGTCCCGTGATGGAGTTGGTCGGATAGATACACAGACCACACAGACCTAGCAGAACCAACTGTAACATAGTCTATCTTTATCTATCTTGATGTTTTATTACTTAACTTACTTAGAAATATATCTTGTCTGTCACGGAGACTCTGATACATCAAGATCACACAGACCTGACGTGACCTAATATATTCTAGCTTCGCATCACCTCGCCAACCTTGCCTAATCTACACCTAACGTAGCCAGAATGAACCAATCCTAATCTGACAACTGAAATGGAGACAGATGGACAGAGACACATAACACAGACTTAAGTTAACCAAGATAAATTACTCTAACCTAAAAATCTAACCTACTTAACCTAAATTCAACCTAACCAGACAAACAAAACTAATGACTATAGAGAGAACTGTTTGTCCAAAAGGCACACAAGATTACAGAGAGCTTTGCCTGGGATCGTCCTGTGAACTCGATTTGTACCATAATCAGTGAGAGGTCAGAGGTGAGAGAGGCAGTGCGTAGGCTATCAGGGAAGGCATGCTTTAAACCGGATTACTGGTGGTTTTGAGGTCAAGATGAATTAGTGAAAACTATGGCTTTAGGAATGTGAGGAACAAGAGATTAGGTTCAAGAAAGTATCATAAAATCAGTATTACATCGAGTGAATGGATGGTTAGCACACCCACTTACATTTTACGTATTCCTATCTCTACCAATGTAAGATAAAAACATTCACGCTTGGGAAAACAGACATAGTTACTCCTACACACACACACACACACACACCTCCTCTCCTCTCCCCTCTCCTTCTCCTTCCCCCTACACCTCCCTTCTATCCTTACCTTTCCCTTTCCCTTCCACCCTTTACATTTCCCTCCCTTCTCCTCTTTCCCCCTCTCCCCACCATCCCTCCACAAATCCCATCCCTGCTAACCTGTTTATACCAACATCACTCACCAGCCGATCCATCTATCATCTGCCCCATACACCCAATTTATGGACTGAGTGGCCGTGCCAAAACAAACACCAGGGTAGACACACACACACACACACACACACACACACACACACACACACACACACACACACACACACACACACACACACACACACACACACACACACACAAACAGGTTCCAGGCTAAATATTAAAGGGAAAAACATTCAACGGGTTTTGGGGAAAAACATAAGGATAAACACACACACACACACACACACACACACACACACACACACACACACACACACACACACACACTCCAAGGTAAACATTAAGGCAGAAAATAAAAAACATCCAACAGCCCCTAGAGAAAACATTAGGGTAGGGAAAAAAACTGCAATTAAAACCACTACAGGAAAAGAAACACTCAAGAGCAGGAAATAAAACATCAAACAGCCTCCAAGTAAAGCATTAGGGCAGCAAAAACAAGCACCCGCCTCACCCATGGGGAAATATTGGGGGAGAAAAAAATCAAAGTCTTAAGGGAGAGAAGACCCACCACGCGCCCCCTTTACCCAACCATAGAAACCCGCCCCTTCACTCTTTGAACCCTGCCCCATTCAGGCTGCCCTACCGCAGCATTTTACGTACGTCTATGTCGGCTTTGGTGCGGCCTTACGAGTTTTAATTAGGGTGTTTTGGATTCATGCTTAGTTACGTGTTTTTTTTTGTTTTTTGTTTTTAAATGAGAACAGGAACTTTTTTTTTAATGCAATGAAAGAGACAAAGCTTGAAGCCCACAAAGTTATTCCCTCCAAGAAGAGAGAGAGAGAGAGAGAGAGAGAGAGAGAGAGAGAGAGGCAAGGGGGAGTGGCACAGAGAAACGAGCTTAACAGATATGAAGAGCTCTACCCCCCACTACGAGACCCCTATCCCCCACCAGGCCATCTCTCTCTCTCTCTCTCTCTCTCTCTCTCCCTCTCTCTCTCTCTTTCCGGTCAGAGGGATTGAACCCAGGATACTAAAAAGAAATTTTAAAGCGGCTTTTTTCCCCCAAACTATTTTTATTGCTGTACTCTTAATGCCGAGCAACGACAGAGAGAGAGAGAGAGCGAGAGAGAGAGAGAGAGAGAGAGAGAGAGAGAGAGAGAGAGAGAGAGAAATATTTAGTCCTCCTCCCTCATGATATATCCCTCCTTCTGTGTTCTGATCATGTACGTTTCTGTGATTCGAAGACAATTTTTTGTTGTTGGGGGGGGGGGAATTTGGTCATTTCTGTTATCTATCCGTCCATCTATCTATCTATGGAACTATTATATCTTATCACTGTAATTATATGTATGTCACTGTCTATCAATACATCCCTTAATCATCATCTTTGTCTGTTAACCCTCCTTATATACTGAATTACTTACCTATTCTGCTATGTGTATGTTTTTATCTATTTTACCTCCGATTTCATCCCTTCCATCTATCTGCCTGTCTACCTGTCTTACCTTTCACCTATACATCTACATACTTACCTACCTACCTACGTATCTACCTACCTGTATGTCTACCTACCATACCAACGTGTACCTACCTATCAATGAATCTATCTCCCTTTATCTATCCATCAACATACCGACCTACCTTCCTATCTAACTACCGCTCCATCTATCTATCTATCTATCTATCTATCGCCAGCAAGAACACACACCTATCACCACACACACCACGCCGGTCGATAATTCACTTAGTTTAACCTAATTCACGTGGTTTACCCATCCACTCCACTCAGGGCGGCTCGGCGTCTTCTAACCACTACTCCCTCTCTCTCCCTCCCTCCCTCTCTGTATGCATCTATTTACCGGTATCTATCTACAACATCTATCTCCCTGTACCTTTCTCTATCTTCTGTCTATCTATCTATCTATCTCTCTGTCTGTCAATCTATACAGGTCCTAGCGACGTAATCCGACAGTTCCGACTACCACAGTTACAGAAATTCTGGACTAACCACGACACAGATAGATAGATAGATAGATAGATAGATAGAGAGAGAGAGAGAGAGAGAGAGAGATTTTTATTATTTTGATTTGCCAATATCCCCATCAGGAATGCTGTGATTTTCTCTCCCTCAGTTCCTCGGGTGAGGGGAAGGGGATACTGAGATATTCCTGCCTCAAGTTACACCTGAAGCCACACTGCTGCCTTGAGTATACAAGGCATGTAATCTGCTTACACGCCACCTTTTTTTAGTTATTTATTTTTCTTCCGCTTGCTATGGTAGTCAAAAGCACTGTAACAATCTCTATCAATCCCCCGGACTATTTTCCTATTTCACTTCAAGAATTCTCACCACAGTGTGTCCAGCCATTTCGAAATGAACCCGTGTTAAATTTGGCTTCCTCTTTATTCTGTGTTCTTTGGGAAGGATACTGCCTACATGCTTTCGGCCTTGGGTTCTTCTTGTATAAAAATATCTTCGGACGATCTTATTTAGCTTATGAACGATAACGGGTTTTTAAAACTTGTGGTCTTATTCTGCACGGATTTGAAAATTTCGAAAAACACCTCATCCTTAGCGATTTGTTTTGCACATTTTACCTCAATATCCTCTTTCAAGTTGCTGATGCATGCCTTGTCGGTATTAAAACGATATAAATGGCATACAGGAAAAGGTTCAGATGTAATACCGTATACAAAATAAATCGCCTAGTATGATGCGCTACGAAGCCTTGGTCATTTTCGTCTGGTCTTCGACTGCTTGGACACACTCGTCATCATCTCATTACTGTTACCGTTTCAGCACATCTGTCTATGCTGTATTAACCCTACAATACTAGCTCTTTACCAGTTCTGTTCTCACCCAGCCACACCTGCGCCACCTCCACACACCTGCCCTCGCTACAACACACTTGCCATCCTTCCACCACACCAAACTTCATCAACACAACACCTGCTTCCTCCCTATTACAATAACCTTTACTTCTACCATATCTGTCCCCACCCCACCATACTTGTATTCACTTCACCATATGTGTTCTAATCCTTCTACACTTGTTCTTAGATTATCTGACTTCGACTTATTCTAATCACTACGCCCTAAAATGAAAACTAACTTAGTGCTGAATATATCCATGTTCAAGTGTATGCTAGCGACAGTGAGGAGTTTTCTTACTAATGAGAACATTGGACGATTGTGTATACTCATCCTTTTTAGATTTGTAGAACAGGAATTACATAGTGCATGGCTGTTGCTCTTCTCCCTCTCCTAGAAAAATTTCTATGCCTGTTCTTTCTAGCAAGCATGTTGTTTTTTATTCTTCTCCTGCCAGTTTAACAGGACGGTGTCGTAGCGAGAGGAAAGCTTTTCTCTTAAAAACTGGTTAGATCTTAGCAGAATTAGCCCTTTT
Organism: Coenobita brevimanus; assembly: GCF_032717465.1. NCBI lineage: Eukaryota > Metazoa > Arthropoda > Malacostraca > Decapoda > Coenobitidae > Coenobita > Coenobita brevimanus. The sequence continues at coordinate 33,777,116 of NC_137055.1, forward strand.
TCTAACAGATAACTCCGTCATGGGCCAACAGACCTGTTATCTGTTCTTTCTATGTACTCCTAGGTACTCTCTCTCTCTCTCTCTCTCTCTCATAAATAAAGCAAGAAAAAGGCCCCATGCATATTGATATCCCAGGCTTCGCTTCCCTCCACACACACACACACACACACACACACACACACACACACACACACACACACACACACATCCTCTCCCTTCCACACACCCCTCTACCCCTCAAAAATATTAGCACCTCCCTGTAAGGAGATTAGAAGGGAGGGTAGAACAAATGGTGTCAAGGGAAAGAGGGAGGGAGGGTGGGGTGAAGGAAGGAGAGAGAGGAAGGGGGGAGGAGAGAAAGGAAGAAGAGAGAGGAAGGGGAGGGAGAGAAAGGAAGAGGGGGAGGGAAGGAGGGAAAGAGAAAGGCGAGAAGGGAGGGAGGGAAAAACGAAGGAGAGGGGCGAGGAGGGAACGAGGGAGGGTAAGGAGATGACTGCTAGAGAAATGAGGCTGTAATGTCCGCCGTTCCCTTGCTTCACACAATTAGCAGGGTCTCTCTCTCTCTCTCTCTCTCTCTCTCTCTCTCATAATGTGGGCCGTTCCGTTGCTTCACACAATTAGCAGGGGCTCCATGGGATTACTGGGAGAGCGGGGGTGCTGAAGGACCTCTCTCTCTCTCTCTCATAATGTGGGCCGTTCCGTTGCTTCACACAATTAGCAGGGGCTCCATGGGATTACTGGGAGAGCGGGGGTGCTGAAGGACCTCTCTCTCTCTCTCTCTCTCTCTCTCTCTCTCTGTAGGCTACATATGCCTCTGTATGTCTACCTGTAACTCATCTATCTCAGCACCAGAACAAATGACATCTGCTACAGATACGCCAGCAGTTAGTTATGTACAGTTAGATGCAATAGCTTATTGCTTCTTCTGTTACGACTCGGCGCAGTCACTTTGCCAGGACAAGATGAGAAATTACAGGGAGTACAATAAGAAAAAAAAAAAATCGAATTTTTCTTTCCTGCCATGTAACTGAAATCTATTGTGCTTTTTAACTTTTCTTCTTTTCCTTTTTTCTTCTTCCTTTGTCTTCTGCTTCTTTCCCACCACGCAACTGAAAGTCCACAAATCTTTCCTTACACAGCACAAAAGACAAACACTGTGATTCTTTAGATAAAAGAGTGATATGTGCATGCAGGCACGTAAACTCTCCATTCACTCTTTATACACGAATCACCTCAAAGCATTCCCTTATCCGAAGTACCAAATTTTCAAAAAGAAAAATAAAAAAAGTAAAGAAAGGCGTAATGTTGGAATATGCAAAAGGATAGAATATAACACTGGAAGCCTGCAAAAATAGTGGTGTTCCTCAGGGTCCTATCCTCTCACCAACTCCCTTTACCCTATCCCTTGCATGGTCGAGAAAATTATAGCAGTTTTCCGGCTAACGTCAGACTGTCATATTCAGTTTCAAGTGAGTCACAGGAGCCTGGGAGTCTTAGGTAATTACCAGACTCAGCCACTCGTCAGCCTTCCATCAACTACTCCTCTTAGGTCTTCATCTTCTTCCCTGATGCCTTCCACGGTCCTTAATTTCTCACGTCATTTGAGGAGAAGAAAATCACTTTGCCCCTCTCTCCTCTTCCCCTCCCCATCACCTTTCCCCCCGACTTCCTCTCCCCCTCCCTTCCCTTCACTTTCCCCCCACATCCTCCCCTTCTTTCCCTCATGCTCTCCCTTCTTACCACCCTCTCTCTCTCTCTCTCTCTCTCTCTCTCTCTCTCTCTCTCCTGGCCATTTCCTCTCAATCTCTCTCCACTTCCAACGTAATCTCTTCCTCACCTCACTTTCCTTCAGTTTCATCTAGACGTTAGTCTTAAGCCTCCTTGCTTTTATCCTCTCTCTCTCTCTCTCTCTCTCTCTCTCTCTCTCTCTCTCTCTCTCTCTCTCTCTCTCCATGTGCCATTCAATTAGCACGCCTCTCTCTCTCTAACCATCACCAGACCTCATTCACCTTCCGTCAGAGAAGTCAGTATGGCTCACTTCACCCGCTCGCTCACTCTCTCACTTTCATCTCTCATCAGCACCATTCCTACCTTATTACCTCCCACTCCTCCAGCATCCCACGCTCCATCACCATCCTATCAACACTACTAACCTCCTCCATCATCACTCCTCCTTCACCATCCACCTCTTTCTCCATCACCACCAACTTTCATCACTACTGTCTCCTTCCATCCCCATAATTCCTTTCAATACGATTGTCTCTTCTCTCCTAACGCACATTCCAATAAAATTTCCGCGTCAATTTTTCTATACTTCGTGTTCTCTCTCACTTTTTCCTGCCGGTTTCAGCTGGTGAGTTTGATGGGTGGGGGAGTCTTTTTCTTTGTAATTCTTGTCATATTCTAGAAATTTAAGCACACTTTTGCAAGGTTAGCTAGTATGGGCCAACTGATCTACTGCAGTTATCTTCTCTTCTTGTGTTTGTTCTTATGTTCCTCCTCATCACCCACCTCTCTCTCCATCATCACCCTCTCCCACCACCACTATCCCCTTTTCCATCTCCACCATTTTGCCCCTCACTATTCTCTTCTCATCACCACCCTCTTTCACCACAAACCTCTCCTTTCTCCCTCACCTTCCTCTCCCTCACCATAACCATCACCCTTCTCCATCACACCACATCACACTGTACCTTCACTTCATTTTGGTCAACATCTTCCTGTTACACTTGCAGATCATTTCCATTCACATCCTTGACTCAAACACACACACACACACACACACACACACACACACAGGGGGGTGGTTGCTTTCTCAGGCAGAGGAACTCCTTGAGAGTGAAATGGCTGGGAAGCATGCCGGCACGTGACTGGCTACAGCATAGCTGGGTCTTTCGGGTGTGGGCAATCAGGCAAGTTAGCTGCCTACTGCGACTGCAACACAATGGCGAGGTGTTCAGGAAGTTAGCCAAAGAAACCTTGATGGACTCTGAAAGAACAATAATGGCCCCCAGTCCCGTGCTGCCCTTAAATGGGCAGGGGGTGCTAAGAATCTCACGGTTGCCTCAATTACAATCTAATTCCTTTGTTAATGCAAAAAATACAATTAAAATTGGTAACTGGAATGTGAGAACGCTAAATCATGACGGTAAAATCGATGAGTTAGTGACGGTTTTTCAAAATTACGGACTTGATATTTGTGCTCTGACAGAAACTAGATTAACTGGAGTCGATAAGTTGGATTTGGAGGATGGTATACGTTTATTGATATCTGGCCGACAGGACGGAATGAATTATCAGGGAGTAGGATTGTTGCTGGGTTGTAAGGCAAATAAGGCTTTATGTGAGTGGGATCCTATAGATGAGCGATTGTTATACGCACGGTTTAAATCAAATCATGGCAATATCAGTCTGTTTGTGTGTTATGCACCTACTAATGATGCACTCGATGAAAGGAAAGACACATTTTATGAAAAGTTGCAAGAAGGAGTAGGAAGGGTACCTAGACATGATGTTTTGATCTGCATTGGAGACTTTAATGCAGTAATGGGCTGTTCAAATGTGGGATTTGAGGCATGTATGGGTAAGATGGGAGTTGGTAGTAGGATGAGTGAAAACGGAGTGAGGTTTGGAAGCTTCTGTCTAGCAAATGACTTAGTCATCAGGGGCACACTTTTTCAGCATTGCAATATACACAAGACAACTTGGGTGTCGCCGTGTGGAAAATATAAAAATCAGATTGATCACATCGCTATCAGTAGGAGGCATAGAAGTTCTCTGTTAGATGTTCGTGTTAAACGGGGAGCGGATATTGGTAGTGACCATCAACTCAGCATTGCAAAAATAAGGTTTAAACTTAAAAATCAGAAGAAGGAAAAATCTGGTGCTGGTAGATACGATATTGTTAAGCTTAGAAGGGAAGGAGAAGAAAAGGAGGAATTCAGATTAGAATGCAGAAATAGGTTTTTGGTGTTGGAAACGTTGGAAGAGGGGGAGAGAAGTGTAGATGAGATGTGGGAGGATGTGAACAAAGTTTTGCATGAGACTGCTGAATGTACGATTGGAAGGAGACATAGATTCAGGAGAAAGAAATGGATATCAGAGGAAACGTGGGATATGATAAAAAAGAGAGGTGAGGCTAAATTGAGGAGTGAGATGCAATGCGTTGATGAACAAGAGATTGAATTAGGAAGAGCTGCGAACTGGAGTTTGAATTCAGAAGTAAGAAGGTTAGCTAGGAGAGATAAAAGAAGATGTGTGGATGAAAAGGTTGCAGAGACTGAAATCTTAATAAACAAAAATGATGGACAGAGTCAAAGAATAGCATATGAATCGATTAGAGAACTGAGTGGTAATGCAGGTAAACGCAAGGAAATACCAGTTAGAGACAGGGAAGGAAATTTATTGACTAAAGATGGAGATATTAAAAATAGATGGAAAGAGCATTTTGAGACAGTTCTTAATAGACCAATACCACCAGAAGAGGATATACCGTCTGCTCAGAAAGATTTAAATATAGAAACAGGAGAGTTGAGGCTTGCAGAAGTGGAGAAAGCAGTAAAACAGTTAAAGAATAATAAGGCACCAGGGGAGGATGGTTTATTTCCGGAAATATTTAAAGTGGAGGGGGATAGATTAATAATGATCTTGACCAAGCTATTCAATAAGATATGGGTGACGGGGTTACTACCATCAGTTTGGAAGAATGGTGTAATTGTTAAAGTTCCGAAGAAGGGAGACCTGAGTGAATGTGGTAATTGGAGGGGAATCTCTTTGTCACCGATTGCTTTGAAAGTTTTCAGTAGAGTGTTGTTAAATAGATTGGAGCCGGTGGTTGAGGGTATTCTGAGGGATGAACAGGCTGGTTTTAGAAAGGGACGTGGCTGCAATGATCAGATCTTTATAGTTAGGCATTTGATGCAGCAAGTTAATGAAATGAGAGTACCGTTAAGTCTTTGTTTTGTTGATTTTGAAAAGGCTTTTGATAGTGTTTCGAGAGAGACTATGGGGAAGATCATGAGACATTATGGAATACCAGAGGAGTTTGTGAGGGTCATTATGAACATGCATGAGGACACATTTTGTAAAGTGATGGTTGATGGTTGTCTGAGTAATTCGTTTGAAGTCAAGTCTGGAGTACTTCAAGGTGGTGTTCTATCGCCTTTACTATTTATATTGGTCATTGATTACATTATGAAACTCGTTGGAACAGAAACCGGTGCAGGTATACTTTGGGGAGAGAACAGGAAACTTTTGGATTTAGATTATGCAGATGATATAGTTTTGATTTGTGATGGGCCAGAAGAGATGCAGAGAGTGTTGGACTGTTTGGTGAGTGAAGGTCGCAAGGTGGGTTTGGTTATTAATTGTGGAAAAACTGAAATAATCAATATGAATATTGAAAATGCGCAGGAATGTGTAATTGGAGGTATGGTTGTAAAGCAAGTTGATAGGTTTAAATATTTAGGTACTTATTTAGCCAAGGATGGTTCTTTGAACTTTGAATTCGAGGAAAAGGTTAAAGAAGGCTAATCAGGCAATGGGAATGCTTAAAAATATTTGGAATAATAACAATTTTTCTGTGCACACAAAAATCAAACTTTATAAGGTAATGGTTAGGAGTATCTTAATTTATGGACACGAGTCTTGGTACAGCACAGTGACTATGGAAAATAAATTCTTGGTGTTTGAAAATAAAGCACTTAGAAGAATATTAGGAGTTAAGTGGTGGGAAAGGATACCAAATAGTAGAATTAGAGAAATAACGGGAGTGCAGCCGGTCGATGAATATGTTAGGTTCTCACGATGGAAGTGGCTAGGACATGTGTATAGGAGACAGGGAATAGTACGAGGTACACCAGGGTGGGTGGCACTTGGTAGGAGAGGTAGAGGAAGGCCAAAAGAGACGTGGGTGAGGACAATGAGACGGGAAGCTGGAGATGAGTGTTGGGGAGATCTTGAGGAGTTAGCACAAGATAGGATGTGGTGGTGTGAGTTCATCGAGGCCCTATGCATCCCCGAGGGTGCCACAGGAAATGATTGATTGATTGATTGATGTAAATCATCCAAGTACATCATCATTCAACAAGACATTACCATCCCGTCCACTTTTCCCTCCTCTTCGTTCTCGGTCGTCCTCTCCATATTCCTATAGTACTTTAACCTTAACTTGGCCCAGATTTTTTCCTTTTGCAGCTTATTTCACGTGATTCAGTGGGATAATCAGACAATACTGTGGTCCATATCCTTTTCATGGCACTTCTTCATGATTAGCACCATATTCTAGTGTTAAACTATTGTCACAACTCAGCATTTATGATGGAGATGACAATTTTAGGCTAAGTTAGAGTAAGATGGGCATTAGCATCTGCTTCTTTTACTTCTCTCTACCACCCACCCCGAAATTACCTTCCAACATTAGAGAGCGAATGTTATGGGGAAAAGACATTTCATCCGATCATCATCATCATCATCATCAAATTAACCCTCTTTCCCACTATTATCAACAGAATTGGCAGGAACCACAAACAAGCAAGCACAAAATTAGAAGAATTATTACCAGAGTACTTGGCCAGGATCATACCTCCCTTCCCCTACCACTAAAGCCTTCGACATTCAAGAGGAGAGTACGAGGTGAATCATCCAGCACTCTTCCAATTGACCTTCGTTATTTCATTCACAAAAATACGCCCTATCGATAACTGACACTTTTCATTCATTTCTGTTTCTCCGTGGGATGTTCATTATAACTTCCCTGAATTTTAGTTTGGCTATTACATATTATACTTTAACTAGAGATGAAGAAAAGAAGAAAAAAGAATTAAATACTGAAAAAAAAAACAAAAAAAAAACAGACTACTTGGTTCCTTCACTCATAAAAAACTCTGTAACAATTGGACTTGAACTGTAATCCATACAAACTACACACAGTCTCAGTAACATTCCTCCTCCTCCTCCATCACCCAACACTCCACGCCACGCATTCCGACTTAAAAGATTAATATTATCATAGCTCCAATCATTCCACTTCCTCCAAATTCTAATTCTCTTTTTTTTTAATACTTTTCTCAATCGTCAGTTTTCCGATAATCAAACTATACTCTCGACTAATTCCCGTTATTACTGGTATTTTACGTCTCTCTCTCTCACTCTCTCTCTCTCTGAACGTAATGCCTCTTGACACACCCACATTTAAACACTCTGACACACCACACATTAAGTCAATCAATTCACGGCACGTGATATATCTCCATTAATATTCACGTCAAGACCTTACCTTCAAACTACGTGAAATTATACGATATTCTGATGATCTCTCTCTAGCAAGAAGCGGCAGGTGTGGCAGAGTGGAGTGTGACTGTGTAGTGTGGCAGTGTAAGGTGTGGCAGTGTCGTGTGACATATGATGTGGTGGCAAGAGTTGCGTTGATTTTGTTGCAGTGTGAGATGTGGTAATGCAAGGTGTGGCAGTGTGTAGTGTGGCAATGTACGGTGTGGCAGTGTGTGGTGTGGCAGTGTGAGGTGTGAAAGTGTGTGGTGGGAACAATGTACAGTACGCTGTGGCAGTGTGAGATGTGGCAGTGTATGGTGACAAAGACAGTTGTATTACTGCGTATTATGGCGATGTCGCGCGCGCGCATGCGTGCGTGCGTGTGTGTGTGTGTGTGTGTGTGTGTGTGTGTGTGTGTGTGTGTGTGTGTGTGTGTGTGTGTGCGCGCGCGCGCGCTTTTTTTTTCTCTCTCTCTCTCTCTCTCTCTCTCCCAAATACAACTTGGCCACAAATCCGCAAGAACCAACTCAAAAATAGTTCCGAACACACAATACTAATTCCTTCTACACGCGCTCCTTCTCCCAGTCTCCTATGACTCACTCTCGGCTGAATAAAATCGTAAGGCGTTAGCTGGAATACAATACTATTACCTCACAACAGTAAACACCACAAACACCACACCACACGCACCACAACCCATCACCGCACACCACAATAATATCCACCACAAGACACACCACTGACCACAACACCACACATATCACTACTGACCATCACACAACACCAACCGCCAACCACTACATCATACAACACCACACCACTACCACTCCCACACCACAATACCCACCACAAATGACCACCACACCCCAGCACAACACAACACTCACACTTGACAATCATTTACTGGCTCAGGGAATGGAAATAACTCTTCCTCCCACCTCTGACCCATCCCCTTCCTCAATCCAGCCAAAACCCCCATCCACTTTTATCACCTACCCTTGCCGCTAATCTCCATTCTTCTCCCCCAGCACCTCCCCTCTCCCAATGTCCCCCACCCGTCTGACCCCCTCCATCTTCCCCAATCTTTCTCCTCTCTCAAACTCCCCCCCTTATCCAGTCCACACTACCCCGCTCCCTCAAACATCTCTGGTCCTCCTCAATCCCTCTCCTTCATCATCCTCTCCCCATCCGGCGTCCCCTTCCCCTTCCCCTTCCCCTTCCCCTTCCCCTTCCTCCTCCCTCTCCCCCTCTACCACTCTGACAACCCTCCAGCTCGACCTGCTTCCGGCTAAATGAAAAAGTGGACTAACTGTTGGGAAATGATGAAATATGAACTTAGCGCTTGGGAAATCATTTAGCAGCGGAAAAAGTCATTACACACACACTCCATTACTATTATCTCTCCCAGCATAAAGTGTTTTTTAGTCCCAATAAGGCTTGCTTAATTAACATTACTTAAACAGTCAGTTCATGACGACGACGACGATGACGATGATGATGCTGTTGTTGTTGTTGTTGTTGTTGTTGTTGTTGTTGTTGTTGATGATGATGATGAACATAAGGCTTCACTTAGTCACTTCATTTTAAATCCCGCCAGGCGTTTTCCTCAGCTGACTGAAACCCCGGACCTTTAAAGGGTTGCGAGAGAGAGAGAGAGAGAGAGAGAGAGAGAGAGAGAGAGAGAGAGAGAGAGAGAGAGAGAGAGAGAGACTACACATAGTGTCATGAGAGAAGGACAGGGTCTCTCTCTCTCTCTCTAGTCCTTTACAGCGAAAGACTGTTAAGGAGAAACCACATGGCTCCTCTCGTTGAGTCTGCCTCTGTGGACTCTCTCTCTCTCTCTCTCTCTCTCTCTCTCTCAGCAACACTCCACGTCATGAGAGCAGGGCAGGGCGGGGGATGGGGGATACTATCATAAACGAGTGTCACGAGTGTCACCACATTACTGTAACGTTACCCTACACACAATAAGCAAAGCAGCTGCGAAGGAGAAGGGGGAGGAGAGAAGGTGGAAGAAGAAGAAACGAGGAAGAGGGTGAGAGAAGAGGAAAATGGATGAGGAGGGGGTGGAGAAAGGGCGATGGGGGGAAGTAAATTGATAAAATGGACATCTTCTGACTAACCACCCTTGAGAGAGAGAGAGAGAGAGAGAGAGAGAGAGAGAGAGAGAGAGAGAAACCAGCCACGAATCCACAATAGCACAAAAGACTCGTCACAATATTTCTCAGTCGTCAAGGTCAGACACAGTCCCATCTTCCTCTCTCATTTCCCGCCATTCACACTGACTTCCTGACTTCATCTGACATCTGACGTCACCGGTAGAGCCAAAAGAAATCCCCAGAAAGCTTATAAAATTGTCTCGTAGTTGTGGAAGGAAGAATGGCGAATACAAAAGTCATCATAATTTTGTGCTTTCAATTTACGTTCACACTCACGAGGTGCACATTATGATTTTCTGACCTACCTGGTATCTGACATTACACACTGCACTCTACACACACACACACACACACACACACACACACACACACACACACACACACATACACACGGGTACAAAAAATTCATTAAGTACAATTTAATTAATCTCACATCTCCCAGCGACTCCCTCCCACACACACTGAAGTCATTTGGCGTCTGACATCACGCGTGGTTAAGTCATTAAGGAGTCCTATTAAAGTACTATTAGAACAAGGTCGTTAGGTGAAATATAACACCTGGGGCGCTGGGACTTCATTTCCTTTATTTTATAGTTCATTCACTTTAACTTGGAGGGAATTTTAGTATCTTTCTAATTATTTCCCGTCGTTCAGCTGGCAGCTATACTACTACGCCTCTACATCCCTTCCACAGCACTTCTTCGTGATTAGTACCATTGTCTAGTGTTAATCTCCTTCCATAGCTGATGTAAATTTTACGTCAAGTTAGACTGAACACAGTATAACACTAAAAGGACTTATTTACTCCCTTAAGACTGGGACAAGTCTAGCACTCCATTATATCTAGCACCACACGTCAATAGGTTGAAGTGCGTCAGAGGAGCCATAGTGGTAGAAATAGTTTCCATTCAATGCATTACCCCATGGACGTCTGTTTTAATCTATCCCGACTAAGGACACACGATTTTGCTCAGGTCATATCCCTTACTAGAGAAACGAACAGAAACAAAGGGTTACAAGCGAAAGGCGAGAAACAAAGAGCTAAAACAAAGGGATAAAAAGAAGGGCTAGGAACAATCTCCAGCATGCCCTTCGTTAGGGTAACGTCTTAATATATTTTTCTTCTTAACACCCTCACGCTCCCATGACTCATTCTCAGCTGAAAAAAATCGGCTGACGTTATCTGGAATATAATATAAAAGCAGACGCGGCCACCACAGCGTTAATGCCAGTCCAATTTATCCAGCCCAGTAAATATCCCACGTCGTGAAGGAGGTTAACACACACTCACCCGAGCTAAGAAGATCTGAGGATAAGCAAGTGTGAAGAAAAGGGGATCCACACTCTATCGATTCGCACCTGGAAAAGAGAATTATGTTAGCAAATGACAGTGAGGACAGATTAATAAGGGGTTGTGAATTATCATTATCATCATCATTAACATCACCATCATCATCATTAACATCACCATCATCTTTACTATCATCATCATCATTAACATCACCATTACCATCATCATCATCACCATCATCATCATCCACCAAACAATAACCAAATATGATCCAGACTACACTGATCTGGCCACACGATTTTCATTAAGCCTGGTGGGCATCTCCCTTACTGAGGAGGCAAGAACAGTTAATTTCTATGCAGTAAATCTCTTCTCATTCCACCCAGTGACCTCACCCATGGGAACCAGACAGAAAATATGGGCTAAAATAAAAATGACTTCTCCCCATGTGCGTGAGTCTCCCCATGAAAACACAGCCACTGTATAGGATTTCTGCCCGCACATGGAAGCAAAGTCGCACACGCACACATACACGCACACGAAGGCACGCACATTCATAAACACACACACACACACACATAACAGACAGCAAAAACATGGACAACACTGGTGTATCTTTCTTGCCGCATACTGAAGTGATGAAACTACATACATTCACACATTACGCACGCACACACACACACACACACACACACACACACACACACACACACACACACACACACACACACACAAAGCAACAATCTCTCTCTCTCTCTCTCTCTCTCTCTCTCTCTCTCTCTCTCTCTCCACTAAATGCCCCTCACTCATCACCGTACTCTACTCTCGTCTCGTGGAGGAAGCAAAGACTCATTTATATGCAGAATTAATGAGCACTGCTTATAAATTCTGAGAGAGACACAGACGCCACGGGAACTGGGATCTTTTGTATTCAGATTTAATGGGATCTCCATCATCATCATCATCATCATCATCATCACTATTCTCCTCTTCCTTATACTATAGAGTTCCACAATAAATTTACCCGGCAGTACCTTATGTGTTGCGGGGACGGCTCAGTCGGCTAATGTGAGCGTGACTGTGCCGGTGGGAGTGGGAGATGAGTAACGATGCAGGGTAGATACTAATAACACTATTTTATGCAAGGAATATAAGAATCAAAGGCTAGACGCCAAGAAGACTGTTCCCTCAAAAAATAAATAAATAAATAAAACAAGATCCATTCATTTCGACATGCATGACCATACTGCGTTTAAAAGACTAGAGGTCAGAGGCAAAAGGAAATAGACAGAAGAAGACAGTTCCAGAGTTGACCTGTTGCATACATGAAGGACTGGGAGTTTCTGTTAACATGTATTAAAGAGTTGGACAGAAATGGGGTGAGAGCCTGACTAAGCCGTCCCTACAACTAACACACGAGAAATCACCCAGCGCAGAGGAAGTGCGGCGTTATATATGGAACAGCCTTTATATTAGATCTTGCTAACCTGCTTAACTGTCCTCATTCCGGCTGGAATATTGCTTCATTAGTTCGTAACCTCCAGATCCATCGACCGCGACTGTACAAGCAGCACAACTTTGCTCGGCCCTGCAGCCTGAACTTGAGGAAACTATTCACCCCTGCCGCCGCCATGGCAAACTTGGCCAAAACTCGCTAACTAGGGAATTTCTGAAGCGCAGTTTCTAGGGCGGATGATAAAGGCGATGTATTGGATTAGTTCTGGCTGCGACTCGACGATTATATTCTACTTTACTGGAAGGATCTTGCTGTGTAAAGGGTAGTCATGAAGTGGAGTGTGGGTGTGGGGAGGATGTGGGTGGGGATGTGGGTGCGGGTGGATATGAGTGGAGGTGGAGCTGGTGTGGGGGTACATCTGGTGAAGTAAGGATGTAACTAGGGGCAATGTGTGGTTGGGTGTGTGGGTGGAGATGGGTGTGCGTGTGTGGTGGGTGTGCATACACAAAGTTAGGTGGGTGAGGGTAATACAGAACGGAGTGGGTGTGAGAGTGTGCGTGTGGGTGTAGGTACGTGAAATACACTTAGGTATGTGAGGGGTGACAGCCGAGTAAGTGGGCGTGGACTAGAATGTGGGTGGGAGTACATTCAGCGGGCGAGGGGTGTGGGGTGTGGGGGCGGAAGTGGGTAGCGGGGAGATGAAGAGCGTGCCAGGAATAATTAAGCAGCGTCAGACAAGATGGGGAAGAGATAGGGAGAGGGAGAGGTTGAAGACGAGGGAGGAAAAGATGGGAGAAGATGCAGGAGGGGGTAGGGAAATAGGGATAGGAAGATGGAGGTGGGGACGGGAAGATGGAGAGAGGGGTATGGAGATATGTAAGCAGGGAAGGAGGGAAGATAAGAATGGAAAGAGAAATGAAAAAAGAGGTGGGGGGGGGTATGAGGGGGTGTGATAAAGGGACAGAGATAAGGAAATGTGAGAGTGAGGAAAAAGAGGTTATAAAATTACGGACAGAGGAGAAATTGAAGGGCCGGAGGAGAAAGGGATGCATGAAGCAGTGAGGAGAAAAAGAAAAAGATGAAGAGAGGGATGTGGAAGAAGGAAGTAATAGACAGGATGGACTATGGGAGGGGGTGGGGGAACCCAAGCATTCCACCTGATCGCCGCCTAATAAATAAGACAAACGGGCTGAATGTCAGGCCAATAATACGCATTCTCCCACAGACGCCAGCAAACAACGGTGCACCTTCCCTGGTGTTCTTTGTCCTGCACTTTTTGTTCCTTCCGGTAAATGTCAGCATCGTTCTTGGTCATTATCAACACTGAGTACATATATATATATATATATATATATATATATATATATATATATATATATATATATATATATATATATATATATATATATATATATATATATATATATATATATATATATATATATATATATATATAAAATTCCTACTGTTTAATCATCAACTAACACTAAACCTGAGCGTACTATGCCATTCGGCTTAGTCTTTCGGATTTTATCAGAATCCTTTAACAACAGTGATGAACGAGCCAGTCCCCTATTACTTTTTTAGATGAGTAAGGCCCGAGGCTAGGTTACAGCAGACCAGAACATTAAAGGGTTAATGAGCGGCCTACAATGCCCCCTGGTAGCACTTAATGACTGAGAAAACTCCAATTTCCTCTTAGGATTTCATCTCATACCCACAAACCAAGGCCACCACTCAGAATAGTGCTTTTAACCACTAGACCAGTCAGTGAGGACTTCCTGGATCCAAGTCTTTAATATCGACAAATATTGTACACAACAAGCAAGGTTTCAGGAGAGTATTACCGCGTCATATGTGGAAACGAAATACAGTAGTGTAGTATATTATTATGGAAGAGGTGTTAGGAAGCCAGCAAACATAAGAACGGTGATTGATGAGGCCCTCCTAAATCATGACCAGTGGTGTTCAGTTCCTGTGGCTGGTGTGATGCGCCTTTGTTCATCCCGCCAAGGTCGCTCGCTGGGTTATGGAGTTGACGGCCGTACTGCACATGGCGTAGAGAATTCGTAGTACCATTTCCTTAGCGATTTATTTCATATATTGTGCCGCTACATCCTCCAGCATGTTAATAAAGCGAAGCATATGTCGAAATTATAACGATATCAACAGCATAAGAATGAAGGTTTACGTGTAATGTGTGTGTGTGTGTGTGTGTGTGTGTGTGTGTGTGTGTGTGTGTGTGTGTGTGTGTGTGTGTGTGTGTGTGCTGAGAAGTCAAGGTAACTCATTTTCATTTTTTTCTTATCCTTTAGTACATGCTAAGATACTCCCTGGTTAAGGTGAAAAAGTGAGACAGGAACCCTAAATATAAATTAGATATGGATTTCCTGTTAAAGAAAGTAAGCACACATGCTTACACTCACGTACATACATTTGGCTAGCACGCACACACCCACACAGGCAAATATACACTACACACAAACACACATTTTCTCCCCCCCTCCCCCCTCTCTCTCTCACACACACACACACACACACACACACACACACACACACACACACACATTCTGTTTCTTACTTTCACTCCCATTCTCACTCACAGACAAAGAAAATTCGTCTGTCAGTGTAATAAGGTAAACATATAAAACACAATCATTCCACAAAGGCATCAAGAAAAAGCTTATTTCGTACACTCAGAAGTAGAGATCGCAACAAAACCGACTAAAATCGTCACAATGTTGAAATAATAGTAAACAAACGGCTCCTGGTACTAAAAGGGGGGTAATAAAAAAACCATAGAACCTTTTGCTACTTTCCCTCATGTCATCACTCTCACCTTGCAATTAAAAGCCACAATTTAGCACGGATACGAGCATAATCTAACGGGTATTATCATAGTAGTAGTAGTAGTAGCAGTAATAGTAGTAGTAACTCAATGTTCGCCTGAACGTGAACCCAGCGGACTATAGGCTGAAGCTGCCCTCTCTGCTGCAGTTCACCATCCTCCTTTCGAGGGATAGTGAGTGAGATAAGGGACGTTTCTATAACCAAGCAGATAAGTCACCTAAATATATCGTGCCAACACGCGAAGGAGTTCCTCTCTCGCACCGTCACCGTAGTAAAGGGGTTAATCTTTCATTCCCCTCCTGCTCTCACTCCTGCCCTCACCCTACCGTGTTCTCAATTTCACCCTCCTCTTCACGTTCCAGCCTCACCCTTCCTCTCATATCTACTTACACCCACCACCACCAGTATCACCACAGCACCACTACCAACCATTTATGGCGGATCTCTCTGACAGAACGCCAGTCTGACATCATCACCAACACTATCACATTAACCATCACAAATACCCTATTACCAACACCACTATAACGTCTAAGGTATTATTACCACCACCAAAACTAGCACCACCACCATCACACTGACCACACCTACTATAAATACCATCACAACTACCAATGTCACCATCAAAACAACCACCACTACCCCTACAACCACCATTACCCCTACAATACCACGACAACCACCTATCACCACTATAACATCCGCATCTACCACCATGACCACCGCCACAACTACCAAAACAACCACCATCGCCACCACTACAATATATATACAATAAAACTACCACCATTCCCACACAACCACAACTACCACCATCACCACCACAACTCGGGCTCAACAACTAACTTCTGGTTTAATCCTACCATCTCAGGTTGATTGAATGTAATACCGTCAGATTATGAAGTTCTGTGTGGCGAGGGACGAGGAGAACAATGACGAAGACACAATATTATGATGAATAAAAAGGGACGGAAAAATAGACAGTGTGACAGACAGCGATATATATATATATATATATATATATATATATATATATATATATATATATATATATATATATATATATATATATATATATATATATATACACATACACACAGAATATAAAAGAAAATGGCTTTAAAAAAAATAAACGATAACGAAGCCCATAAAAATATAAACCACACTATGCAAATACAAAATCGTAAAGCTGTGAATAAATGAGAGAGAGAGAGAGAGAGAGAGAGAGAGAGAGAGAGAGAGAGAGAGAGAGAGACAGCAGGCTAATACATGACAATGCAAATATGAAACAGTACCGTCAACGGGGAGGTCATGTGTGAAAGTGAGAAAATGAGCTAGTGTGAAAGAAATGTGTGAAAATAGTGAGGGGAAAAAGAGTGTGAGAGTGTGCGTGAAAAAACTGGCGTCAGTAAATGTGAGAATGAAGAGTGTCTATGAAAAAACTTAGCGTGTGTAAAAAATAAAAAAAGAGAGTGAGAGAGTGTGAAAGTGTGTGAGTAGAAAATCAATGTGTAAAAGAGACAGCGAAATGAAGAAAAAATGTAAATGCCTTTAAAAAGGTACTGTGTGTGTGTGACACACACACACACACACACACACACACACACACACACACACACACACACACACACAGTGAGAGAGAGAGAGAGAGAGAGAGAGAGAGAGAGAGAGAGAGAGAGAGAGAGAGCCTTGTTAAATATAAAACGGGCTATGCAAATAAGATATCGTAAACTTGTGAGTGAATGGCGAGGTTCGTGTGTGTGTGTGTGTGTGTGTGTGTGTGTGTGTGTGTGTGTGTGTGTGTGTGTGTGTGTGTGTGTGTGTGTGTGTGTGTGTGTGTGTGTGTGTGTGTGTGTGTGTGTGTTGTCGTCGTATACTTGATAGCCTGATCGTTAATCCAGGGTGCAAAAGCTCCCCCCATCTCTCTCTCTTTCTCTCTCTCTCTCTCTTTCCTAATTTCCACATCAATCTGATCTCCGCCTTGTCCTTCTTCACCCAACAGTACAATTAGGAACCTGGATTTAACATCGACTATTAACGAAGCACAGAAGGGCAAATTCAGCCAACAGACCACTAGGTTCAAGTTCTGGAGAGCCTGAACCTGAAAAACAATTCACAATAACTCCTCTGTTTTCACTGATCCTTGCCTAATCCCCCCTTCCCCGTCTAACCCAGTTACACCAGCCTCACCCCTGTCTAACCCTGCCTCACCCAGTCACCCCTTCCTAACCCTGCCTCACCCTTACCTCTCCCAACCTCATGCAGTCACCCTTGTCTCCCCCTGCCAGTACCTATCCCCTTCTCCCCCTGCCTCATCCAGTAACCCTTGCCTCTCCCCGCCTCCTCTCTCACCTTTACCCCCTCTCTCTGACCTCTATCACCGTACCTGCCTTCCTCTTCCTCTCAGATTGTAGGTAATTCTGAAAGTATTATGTGTATTTCCAGTAAATACCAGTAAAATGTTAGCATTCCTGGTTAATTCTGGTAGCTGACTAAGAACACTTTTGGACAGGTTTCGTTAGGTTAGGCTGGTTTAGGTTAGGTTAGATCAAGAAGAGCTTGGTTAGGTTGGGTTGGCTTGTCTGGTCGGTTGATTGGTTGGCTGGTTTGGTTTGGTTAGGTGAGGTAAGGTAAGATAGGGTATGATTAGGTAAGGTTAGGTTAGGTCAGGTCAGGTCAGGTCAGGCAACACTGGCCTGGATTAGGCTAGGAGATGTAATGGAAGGTGAGGTTAGACTGAGCCAGGTCACGTTCGACTAGGTTAGACTGACGGAAAGACTAAATAACCAAAGTAAATTACAGGGGCAAAAAGAGAACCATTTTAAGCTCTACGGCCAAAAGCAAGTTGAAAAATAAAAGAGAAAAGAAAAATGTAGCTACTTCCGGGTAAAAGAACAGACAAAGAAAAGGAAAGAAAAAGAAATTTGATGTTGAGCTGGATCTCCGCCATCCAGATTAGAGTCACTTGAGAGGAGGACTTGGAGACGAAACGAGCCCTGAAGCACACCAATGATCTCACTATTACCACCATCACCACCACCATCATCACACACTATCCTCACCATGTTATTATTCTCTTCTTCATCCCCAGTCATTACTTTCCCTAGCATCACTCACCATACATCTCTCTTTACAGTCACTGTATTGTACCAACATCATCATCATCATCGTCGTCGTCGTCGTCGTTGAAATCATCACCAGCCTCCATACTTGCCATTCATTTCTCTTTGTCTCTCCTCTCATCCGCCATCTCCCCTCAGCTGTCTTAATTGGGTCAAACTGCCACATTTATCACATGACTCTCACCTCTATTTAATTCCTCTTACTGCCTAAAGGTTTTTTTTTTTCCTCCTTTTCCCCCCCTCTCCACATTATTCTTGAGTGAAGGAGTCAATTCAATGTCCTCTATTTTAATACGGTTATCATCAGGTGAGTTTATTTTCCTCTCCTACCTGATCCCTAAATTCGTGCTGCTACATAAATTTATTTCACCCCCTCCTTCTCCTCTTTCCTTCTCCTCCCTCTTCTTTTTTACCTTTACTTTGTTATTGGCATATGGATTTATTTGCTTCCTCTAAATTATTATTATTATTATTATTATTATTATTATTATTATTATCATTATTATTACCAACCGCCAGATGAGATTATTTCCTTCCTTCCTTATCCTATTTATTTTATCTGCGGCAACACGAGTAAGTTTCCTCCCATCCCTATCCTTCTGACTAAATTAAAATTAGAGAGGAACAAACTATTTCTAAGAGTCTGACCCGCACGAAAACCCAATTCTGGTTCCGCCAACTGCTAGCTGGGCGTGTTAACTCTTGCACCACCGGCTCCTTGATGTGGAATTTTTCAGGAGAATTGCATACTGATTAAAGAACGATACAATGGCCGGTCACATACACGGTGTGTGTGTGTGTGTGTGTGTGTGTGTGTGTGTGTGTGTGTGTGTGTGTGTGTGTGTGTGTGTGTGTGTGTGTGTGTGTGTGTGTGTGTGTTAAAGTAAAAGCATGCAGTGTGACGTGGGTCCAATCCTCAACGCTACGGTGCTACAAATACTGATGTCCTTATGGGCGAAGTAAAAGGGAACCATTTTCCTCCATACGATCAGTAAATGTATGGTACCTCGATAACGGCTGAGATTTGGACCCACAATGATAAACCAATCCTTATTCAAATTTTCCCCTAGAATAACACCTGAGGGTATTGAATAAAGATTTAAGCAAAAAACTCTTGGGGATACTCTCTACAGCCATGTCTCGACTCTTTCTTACTCGACGCGATTCTACTCAACCCTCCTATATTTCACTCGACGGGACTCTATTGGCATCCACGCATCGTAAAGGTCGAGAATACGGTCGTAAACCCCACCGTGAGTCAAGCCAACGCCTCTCACTGTAAAGCAGCAATTTTTTTCAGTCACGAGATCGCAAATACAGGTTGTGTACTGCGATCCACATACCGGGTACACGACACACTTTCACAAACTTATGATAATTTTCTTTTTGTAACTAAGATCTGTTTTTGTTCATTTTCCCTTTAACCGATGTAAGACCTTTTTTTTTTTTTTTTTTTAAGCAATAACGAGAAACATGCAAAGACTTTTTTTTCCCTTCGCAGGCTGACTATACTCTTTTTACTCTAACTTAGCCCAGAGTTTCGTTCTTTTGCATACTATTTGATGTAGCTCAGTGGCAGGATAAGGCACTACTATACCTCTACATTTTTTCACAGGACTTCTTCGTAACTAGCATCATGATCTAATGCCAATCTGTTCTTACAACAATGGACTGAAGATGGAAAGAGGGCAATTATAGGGAAAGTTAGAGTAAAAAGGTCCATATTTTTTCCTTTATCATAGGAGAAGCAAGAGACATGGAAAAATCGCTAATTATCCTTTCGTAATTAAAATACTTTCCTTTTATTTTATTTATGTGTTAGCAGGAAGGAAAGACGTGTGGAAATTTTCTGTTCTCTCCTTTCCTTGTCCTTCCAGCAAAAAAGAATTTTCATTTTTCAGGTTCATTAAACGTGAACTCAGTGGACTGCAGGCTTAAGCTGTCCTCTTATTGCAGCCCACCATTTTTTGAGGGATAGGGAAGTAGTTGAGGGACGTTTATATAACTAGGTAAGGGATTCGCCTAGTTATACTGGTGCCACCACACGAAGGGGTCCCTCTCCAGCACCAAATCTTCCTTGTAAAATGGAACTGAGGAAAGGAAGACAACGGAGGCTCTTGTTCTAGTGGTCTATGCAGGCACCCTAACACTTCCTTTCTAAATCACTAAGCGTTATCTTCATGGCTTAGTGTTTTCTACCCCTATAGTGCAATGACGTGTCCATTTTAAATTACGTTTGCTACAGACGGACGAAAAGACCAAAGTTAATTCCACCACTGCGATACAATGTTTTCTAATTTATTCCTGCAACATCTACATAAGCATTTATAGCTTTTAAAAAACTCTTGACGTTGAATCCACTACGAAAAACTGTTCTTTACTTTTGCTGCCTCTATGTAAGCGTATTTAGCAACAGAAAAGCCTCTTATACTAAAGTTTTAAAACCAGTTTCCATTGAAGATCTTTGTACAATGTCTTATATCTATCGATCCATCCATCCACCTATTTATCTATCTATCTGCCTGTTTGTCTGACTGTCAGTTATCTTTTTCAATCTCATGAACAATTTTACTGAACTTTAGAAACAGCTCTCGTATCCAAAAACCTGAATGAAGAAAAGGAAAGCACACTGCACAAGGTCGAGAGAGTTGAGTGTGGGAGTTGGGACGGAATAACAAATGAGTCAAGCAGAGGAAAGGTCGACGAGAAATAATTCAAGAAAGGCGTAGTGTCGATCAATAGTCTATTTTCGCGTCTAGGGTTTCGATTTACTGAAGCGAGACTGCTCTACGATACAAGTGGGGTTTCCAGTAATAAGGAGATTCATTAATACGTTTGAGATGCTGATTACGCTGATATCCCTTCAAATTTCACACACACACACACACACACACACACACACACACACACACACACACACACACACACACACACACACATATCTCACAGTCATACCGGTACCTTACACGGACAAACCTCACACACGCACCTCACACACCTCACACAGCTACTCCTCCGCCTGCCCTATATCACACTGTCAGAACTGATCCCACGTTTGTTTATGTACCCCACCACTGCAGTACAAACCCGGATTTCAGAGAGTAGGTCAGCTTCAGCGGGTGTATCAGCTTCAGGATGACCCCAGTGACCCCCATTCGACCCATATAGCCTTATCGCTCCCCCTCTGTTCACGTCTCACTATTTTCGGTACTATCAGTTTGGTTCTTGAGATGCCAAACTTAAAATCATTTTTTTTTTTTAATGCCTATCATGACCGACTAAACAGTGCAACCTCCACGAACGAAGCAGCTTCTTTTTTCTTTAATACTTTCAGGATTCTACAACTCACTCAAGTTTAAAAAATCTGGCGTTAGTTGGAACAATATCGAAGTTGTTCTTACCACAAGAAGTTTGATGATGCCATAAATAACATTCTCAGACTCCTATACTCACTCTCAACTGAACAAGATCGTCTGGCGTTAACAGGTACAGGTTGTTATATATTTCCAACATGACAACTGGCCTGGAATCTTGTGGCTCGAGAAAAGGGAAGCTACTTTCACACTGGATATTGCGAAAATGGAGCTTGTCATATCCCGACAACGAGAGGGTTAACCTGGTGGACTTTACAGCATAGAAAGTGACAAAGTACAGTAGGCAGCTCATTAATTACAGTTCGTTTGAGACCCGCTAATATTAAAGAGTAAGAATCGGGCCATGTCTGATTACTGAAATGACGAATCTTGACAAGCAATTCCAGATTTTAATGAACTTCTTCCTCAACGATGCCACCAAAAATATATAAAGTTCTGTGATATCCAGTTTTCAGTTCCGGCAGCCAGTCCGGAATAGTCATATTTACTCTTATAATAAAGTAACAAATGTCACCTTCAACAGCCACAAAATACACACGCTGAAAAAAGGTGTTTGTTAATAATAATGATGGCAGGCGAGGTAAATTATGGACATTTAATTGGAAAAACGATGAGAGGGCAGACAATGCATAAAGATGGATCAAGGAATGGGTAAAAGCGAGTGACTGAGTAATGATGTGAGTGAGTGAGTAAGGGAAGGAATGAGCGAAAGGGTGAGTGCATGAAGGCGTTTAGTGGGAGTGTGAGTGAGGGATGATGTGAGGAAGAGAGACTAAGCTGAAGTGAGTGAGTGGATGACAGTGAGAAGTGAAGGCCGGGGTGAATGAGTGGGATATGCGTGACTGAGTGGATGAGAAGAGAAAGTGAAGGCAGGAGAGAATAAAAGAGAATCAGGATGCGTGAATGAGAAAAAGTGACTGAGAATCTTGGTACGTGAGAAAGTGAATAAGAACAAGACTAGGTGGGTTGGTGAGAATGAGTGAGGGTGAATAAGTGTGAGTGTGAGTCAGGATGAGTGAGGGGGAGTAGGGTGTGTATCAAGGTGGGTGAGAGAGAGTGGGGTGTGAATCAAGGTGAGAGTGAGATCAAGCGAACCGGAACTCGCATGATAAGGGTAAGGGTGAGGCCAAGTGAGAGTAAAAGCAGGTATGGTTGGAGGCGGGTGAGGGGGGGGGAGAGAAGGGGGGGGAGGAGAGAGGAGAGGAAACAGAGGTGGGGAGGTGAGAGGTGAAAGAGGAGAAGGGTAAGTAAGAGAAAGGAAAGGAGGAGGGACGACAACACAGGTGAAAGGGAGGGGGTGTCGGTGAGAGGGGGAGGGGGAGAGAGACGGGACAGGTGAGAGGGAAGGGGAAGGGAAGGTGAGAAGGGGAGGAGAAGGAGCGATGGGACAGGTGAGAGGGGGAAGGGATGGAGGGATGGGACAGGTGACACGGGGAAGGGAAGGAGGGAAGGAAAATGCAGATATGGAAATGGGGGAAAAGAGAGAGGCGGGGAGCTGAGAGAGGAGGAAAGAAAAGACAGACAATGAATGTTAAGTAAGGAGGGGGGAGGGCGAAAGGTGAGGGGTAGCAGGTGTGTGTGGAGGGTGGGGGGGGGTCTGGTGAGGGGATGGGGGACAGGTGAGGAGAGGGGATGTCGGTGAGGGAAGCCAGGTGTGGGAACGGGGGGGGGGGGGACAGGTGGAGGGAGAACAGGCAGAGACCCAGGTGTGAGAGTAGCCAGTTGAGGGGAGAGCGGATAGGTGAGGGAAAGCCAGGTGAGGGGAAGGGAAATGAAGGATTGGAAGATGGTAAGTGAAAGGAAACGCCAGGACAAGTAAGGTAGAGAAGGACAGGCAGGTGATATCCTACATAAAGGTTCACATACCTATAAGCTGGAACGCATTTTTTATTTCGTTCTTGATGTCATTAAACTATTGCATTGTTGAAGGACAGAGGGTGAAGGTATGAAAGAGAGAGAAAAGTAATACGGGCCTCCATGTAAGGACTCAACGAGGTATGGGTCGCATCAGGTAAGGAGCTCCACCTGATAGAAGGACCCATCAGGTATGGTGCTCCACCAGGTAAGGGGACCCACCAGGTAAGGGGACCCACCAGGTAACGGACTCCACCAGGTACAAGGCCCCGCCAGGTGAAGGGCTCAACCAGGTAAGGAGCCTTACCAGGCTAGTGATCCCACCAGGCAAGAGCTCCACCAGGTAAGGGACGCCATCTAATTAGGACACCACCAAGTATGGGTCTACAAAGTAAGGGGTTCCACCAGGTAAGGGGTCTACAAAAGTAAGGGGTTCCACCAGGTAAGGGGTCTACAAATCCACCAGGTAAGGGGTCTACAAATCCACCAGGTAAGGGTGTACAAAGTAAGGGGTTCCACCAGGTAAGGGGTCTACAAATCCACCAGGTAAGGGGTCTACAAATCCACCAGGTAAGGGTGTACAAAGTAAGGGGTTCCACCAAGTAAGGTGTCCGACACAATGTAGAACAAAACGTGAAGATAGGAAGTTTGGTGATGGTGGGAAATAAACAAGGGACATCTAGGGGAAGAGGAACTGGTAATGAACAGGGAAATGGAGCCAAGTAAAGGGGCTCCATCAGACACGTGCCCCATCAGGTAAAGGGCCCCACCAGGTATGAGGTCCCACTAGCTAAGGGGTCCCATCAGGTAAGGGGCCCCCAACACAAACTAGGACGTGACGTGAGGAGGACGGTGGGGGACATGAGCGCCAGGCACGGAAGTTTCATCGACCACGCTGGCTTGAGCACCTCCACCACCACCCCAAGGGCGGGATGTATGTTACGGCCCACGGATTGTTGCCTCCCCCCTCCCCCTCTCTAACTGTCTTTATGTCTGCAGGCCTACTCTCAACATTTCCTCTCTTATTTTCCTTCTCTCTCTCTCTCTCTCTCTCTGGGTAACTGCATATTGTGTTCCCTTTACTCTACCTTTCCCACCTCATGATGATGATGTAAAAATGCAAAAATAATGCAAAGAAACGGAATTCCTAAGGCTTGCGTGAGAGGTGATGCATTTGTGTCTTATTTAACAGGACGTGTTTCTACTTCCGCGTTTTCTTTTTTCTATTTTTGGATCCTACCTCCCCATCGAAAGAGCTGAACTGCGTGACGATGATGATGATGATAATGAGGACTACGATGATACTGATGATGATGATGATGATGATGACACCAAACAAGATGATGCCAACAACAAACGGAACCAAAAAACCACTCTGAGCTGATGAGATGTTTCGCTTTAACGTGACGCGTGGGAAGACAGCGTTAAAGAGGGGCGACTATCATTAATCACCCCATACACTCGCTTGACACACGATAGGAGGACATGTGATAAGAACACGGTGGGTATTGGGGCCGAAATGGTGACATGTGAAGGGGTGCAACATGTACGAAGACTGCTGGGCCTTAGGGAATGCTCAGAGTCGGACGTATATAAAACAAGAAAGCATTTTGAGAGTGCATACCCCCGCCAAAGCCAATACCACATATAATAAAGCCTACTTGTGAGGGGGAGTGAAGAGGAGGGGCACTGGGAGGGAGGCAAGGAGTGGGGATGAGATATGAGACGGGATATCAGGCGGGGGAGGAGGAGAGAAACAAGGAAGGTGAGAGAAAAGGGGAGAGAATGAGGAGAATAGAACAGATGATTAAAGGAGGAGCAGGAAAGGAGGAGCAGGAAAGGAGGAGGAGGAGGAGGAGGAGGAGGAAGAGCAGAGAGAGAGAGAGAGAGAGAGAGAGAGAGAAGTGGGGAAGTGAATGTGGAGGAAAGGGAGGAGAGGAGGAGAGAAGAGAAAGGAAAATGGGGAAGGAGAAGAACGAGGAAGAAAGGGAAGAAGAGAGCAAGGATGATTACAAGAGCAGTAGGAAATGTGGCAAGAATCTGTGAAAGGGAGGGGAAAGAGGAGGATGGAGATGATGAACGGAAGGATGTGAGGATGGAGGAGGGATGAAAGAGAGGGAGAGAAAGAGGAGAGGAGGGATATTGCGAGGGTGGAACGGGAGAGGGGGATGAGTTAGGAGACTGGGATATCAGGCGAGGTGGTACGGAGAAAGAGGAAGGAGGGAGGGAGAGCAGGAGAGAAAGGGGGAGAGAGAGAGGGGAGGAAAGAGGTAGAAAAGGAGAGAACAGAGGGAGGGAGGGAGAGGTTGGGAGGATGATAAAATGGAGGGGCTCATAAGTAAGAGAAGAAAGAGAGGAGGAAGACAAACACAACAGAAAGGAGAAGAAATGGAAATGAAAAAGTGAAAAGCACTGAAGAGAAGATGAAAGATAAAGAAAGGAGAGAAGGGAGAAAAGAAAGTGAAGAAAACGAGGAATGAAAGCAGGTGCAGGAAAGGAAGGGGGAGAAAGGGAGAGAGGAAAATGAGGAGGGAAAGGACGGGAGGGAGGCAGGAGAGAACGAGAAAAGACAAAAGTAAGACGGAAGAGAGGAAAAGAAGGAGAAAAGAAAGATGAGAGAGGGAACGGGGTGGAGATGAGATATGAGACGAGAATATCAGGCCTGAGGGGAAGGAGAATGTGCAGGAGAAGGGAGAGAAAGACAGGATGAAAGAGAGAAGAGAGAACGAAGAAAACTAAAGGAGTAGGAGTAGGAGGAGGAGCGAGGAGGAGGAGGAAGAAATGAGAGAAAAGTAAGAGGACTAAAGAAAGAAACAAAGGAGCAGGGAGAAAGTACGAAGAAAGGAGAGAGAGAGAGAGAGAGAGAGAGAGAGAGAGAGAGAGAGAGAGAGGTGAGGGCGGAAGTTAAGGCAGGGTTATGTAACAGGTCAGGAAATACTCGTACAGATCTGACCTCACCCTCACCACCACACATACACCACATCATCACCATTATCACCACCACCACCGCAACCACCGACACACATCACTCCATAACAACCACCAACACACATCACCCCACCACAACCACCAACACACATCACCCCACCACAACCACCGACACACATCACGCCACCACAACCACCAACACACATCACGCCACCACAACCACCAACATACATTACCATCACCGCAACCACCGACACACATCGCTACCATCACCACACCTATCACTACCACCACCACTTCCATCACGACCACTACATCTACCACAACTACCACCGCCAATGCAACCACCACACCCAGCAACACACACCACCACACCACCATCAATACTATTAAAATTCAGTTACTTTGAAAGTGAAAAGACGTGTAAATCGAATAATTCCCGACATCATCGGTATTTTACTACTGTGAAGACTGTCTTACCGTGACTCTGTACAGGATCCTTGATAAACGCAAGCCCAGGCCCCCTCAGGCACGGCTCACTACACCCAGGCACCTCCACAACGATACTGATTGAGCCTGACCCCCTACCTGCCTACGTGCCTGCCTACCTACCTTCCTACGTGCCTGTCTGCCTGCCTGCCTGACCGCGGGAAGTGTTCATCTGAGGTTGTCTGGTCCATCACGGCACTTCCCGTCTACCTGCATCACGCTATACCTTCCTGTCTCACCCTGCCTCACTCCAGCACCTGCCTGCCTCACCCTACCTCACCCCTCCTTATCCCCTATATCCTGCCTGCCTCACTTTGCCTCGCCCTCACAACACCTGCATCACCTATATCATGAGAGAGAGAGAGAGAGAGAGAGAGAGAGAGAGAGAGAGAGTGTGTGTGTGTGTGTGTGTGTGTGTGTGTGTGTGACGTCGTAACCCCCAGCATCCACTCAGAGTACAGAGTCAGCAGAGTCAGCAAATAGCCTACTTATGAAAGAAGATAAGTAACCTTGTAAACGAAGACTACAGACTAAATTCCAAGCTGACTAGAGGCTCATTTCCATGCTAACTTTACTCTTATCTACTATATTCCTACTACCTACGCTAACTTTACTACCTACTAGAGGCTAATTTCTATGCTGACTTGAGGCTTACTAGACAAACACAGACACACAGAGACACACACAGATAAAGATAGCCAATAAGATAGACAAATTAGACAGGCAGTGTGGTGGTGTCAGGCAGCAGGTGGTGTTCGGGACCTGTTCCACGAGATGCCCTAAGGAACTTCACTTCACAGGGCGGAGTAGCATCCAGGGCAGGGCAGCCTCGGGGGAGACACCAGGCTGGGGTGAACGACGGGAGAAAAGAAAAAAGAAAGAAACGAGCAACACACACACACACACACACTCACACACACACACACACACACACACACACACACACACACACACACACACACACACACACACACATACACAAAGGAAGGCAGGCAGGTGGGGAGCGAGCTTACTGAGGGCACTAAATTCCTTGGCACTGGCCCGCCTTACCTCCTGGTCCAGAAGTTGGCCGGCTCAGGGGCTTAAGGCAACACGGACACAAGGCTTTGGACCTGAATTATTTTTTACTTTATGAAAATGTTATATAGGTGAGTGTGAAGCTATGTGCTGATTTTTTTATTTTTTACTTACTCTGTGCAGCCAGGATTCTGGAGGCCTGAATGGTGAGTGACTGGGACTGAGGCACATTCAACTGGGCAAGCTACTGGTATGGTCGGTGTCTTATTCTAATTTTTTTCCTGTCTCTCCAGACCCTACCTCATCCTAACTTCGGGTGGGAAGTAAGTCTGGATGATGAAGATTTTGAAAATGTGGTACACAGCAAGACCTTTAAGGAAAAATATCTGAAGTTCATTAATTCTGTGTAGCCTACTTGACAATCTGACTACCGGACATTTAGGTTTGCTTTATAGAAGGGGACTTTCACCTGACAAGTTATTTTAGGTACATCTGGCGATTTTATCCATCTTTTAAATTATCTTTTTTAGTGGGAGGTTAAAAATTCCATTGCTTTTTTTTTCTTCTTCTTTTTGGTAGACGAGTTCATTTAGTTCTTATTAATGGGTCCTACAGTCTCCATGAAATAACCTATATATATACCAGTTTCAGAGACCGGAGGCAGCAGGTGGGATGACATTTACTGGCCTCAAAACTGTCTTCATTTTTCCTCTGCAGCGAAGTGGGTGTAAAAAATATGGACACGGCCATTAATAAGGGCCAGCAAAGGCTACATAGGGACACAACCAGAGGACATCAGTTACACAGACCAAACAGACCTCCATCCCTACTTTAGTCTGGCATGTTATGGTCTGGACAACTTTAGTATTCTATCAGAGCTAACGCCAAGCAATTTTTATTCAGCCGAGAGTAAGTCATGGCAGCCTGACTGTTAATATCGGCC
The DNA here is from genome assembly GCF_032717465.1 of Coenobita brevimanus. Taxonomy (NCBI): domain Eukaryota; kingdom Metazoa; phylum Arthropoda; class Malacostraca; order Decapoda; family Coenobitidae; genus Coenobita; species Coenobita brevimanus. The sequence continues at coordinate 33,805,868 of NC_137055.1, forward strand.
CCGCAAGGCGACTCGGGGAGACGACCAGGTGAGTTCAGTTACATAATAATATCGATGCACAGACCATACAGACCTACTATCCTTACAAGTTAGTCCAGCTTTAATACACGGCGGCCCATATATAACGCTACTCATCCACTCTGCCGGGCAATTTCTTGTGTGTTGGGGGACGGTTCAATCAACGTTATTAATGCCCATCCAACATCATCTATTCGTTTCCTACTCCCACTGCTACACTCACACCCACACCAGCATACTCAGCCGCCCCCGCAACATAGACGATACCCCAGATGAGCTTGTAGTGGAGGGCTAGTTACAAGCCACCCTGAATAATAGAACTTACGACCATCTTATTGACGTCGTGTGGAGCCCCTTCTGCTGGAGATAGCACGACTTTCCTAATGTTTGCCAAAATACATTCAGAACAACAGAGGATGAAAAAGGGACAGCAGGCAAGCTCCAAATTTCTAATGGTCATCTGTGGAAACGTTTTGTGTTAATGTTGTAAAGGTTGAAAGGTTGATCTCTTCTTAGTCTTTGATACGTGTTCTGTCATTATGTTGCCTTCCCATTCACAATCTTATAAGAGTACAACTTTTCTTTTCTATGATTACACAACTTCAGGCTAGACACCGAGCAGAAACTGCTCGCCAGCACAAGGCAATACTGAAGTCAGCACTAAGGTATCCCACAATGACAGGTAGACACACTCCTAGACTCCAAAGCAGGCATTCCTAACTAAAGGTTACTTTATGCAGGTTCACTTTACTTCTGCCCTCACACAGTTTACGTTACTATACGAACTCGGAGTTAAACAATTTTACTACGAAGTATATATATATATATATATATATATATATATATGTTCTTGCTGATACCTGACACTGACAGTGCAGGAGATAATGAAGGCTATATCAAACCCCTCCTTTTTAAAAAGTTTCTCTTAAGCTACATAAAATCGTCTGGAGGCAGCTTGAATAAAACACAGTGTACATTATCACACTGAAGGGTCAATGAGGACTAAAACTAACCCCTCTAGTTCGAAAAATCTCTCCCAAGCTGAATAAAATCGTCTGGTAACCAAAAAGAAATTCCTCTTTAGCACAAGGCTCTCTATACTTATCAAAGCACTGAACCCTCTCACAGTGACAGTCACCTATGCCAGAACCATTCGCGCATTCCAAAGCTGTCATTCCTCACTGTACTTTATGTAGGTTGGCTTTTGCCCTGACATAACGTTCTTGTAAGAAGATCAGAGTTCAAACGTGCACTCTTGTTCCATAGTCCCAACATGACACAACAATTTCCCAGCTTTGTTCACCTAAGCACTGCTAAGAATGAACGTACGCGAATACCATGTAAGGTGGAGATTATAAGTTTGCCTAGTTCACCTCTTGTACTCGTACCTCCCATTTTCCTTTGCCGGCTAATATACCCATGTTGAGAGAAGCTTGGTATGTTTCTGTATCTGTTGATGATTCTCTCTTATCGAATGCGTCAAGAAGGAAAGTGATGGACTTCCTTAAACTGTGATATGGACGTAGTGGAATAGCAGGCCTATAATGAAAAGCAGACGTAGTGTAACAATGCGCCATTCTCTCTCTCTCTCTCTCTCTCTCTCTCTCTCTCTCCTGCACAGTTGCGGTCATAATGTGCCAATTCAATTCAATACGATAAATAATGACACACTGAACAACGACAGTCGAAAATCAAGGACGTTAACTTCGACGTCCAACAAGGTGGATTGATATTACTGTCCGCAAATGTAATGCTGATGTGGATGTGCTGAAAAATTTGGGATTTTTTGGCCATGTGGGTCGAGTGGAGGGTGAGAGGTTGGCTAGAAGAGTGCTTGTGAGTGAGGTGGAGGGAGAGATGGAGACCGGAGATGAAGTGGAGGGGGACAGGGAGACGGAGGATGAGATGGAGAGGGAAAGGGCGACCGAGAATGAGGTGGAGGAAACAGGATGGACAGGGATATAGGTTAAAGTGGTGTAAGACGGAAGAAAGGCAGCCTGATGGCGAAGGACAAGGCGATATGGAGATGTTATCGTAACCTCCACTGGGATTATGGTTCTGGTTATAGACATACTGTATATATATATATATATATATATATATATATATATATATATATATATATATATATATATATATATATATAGTTAGAAAGATGGACAGACAGATATGTAGACACACACTAGATAGACAGACATGGATAGACACACACTAGATAGACAGACATGGATAGACACACACTAGATAGACAGACATAGCCACAGACAGACATATATATATATATATATATATATATATATATATATATATATATATATATATATATATATATATATATATATATATATATATATATATAATGTACTGTATATATATATATGTACAGAAAGATACACATAGTGAGACAGATATAAAGATAGACAGATAGATACTAACAAAGAAATTAAGACAGAGAGACAGATAAATATTGACAAAGAGACAGCCGAAATGATACACAGGTACAAAGAGCTACACAGTGTCTCCCAAACTCTCCTCAGCCAAGCAGAATCTCTCCTTGGCAAAGCTCATTTTCAAGGGCGGCCTTTGCATGTTCAGAGGTGATTTGTAAAGCAGCCCAGACCCTCATTTAAAGAGGAGGTTCGATACGTGTGTGTGTGTGTGTGTGTGTGTGTGTGTGTGTGTGTGTGTGTGTGTGTGTGTGTGTGTGTGTGTGTGTGTGTGTGTCCATAATTTTGTGGTATCTAACTCAGGAAAAGATTTTGGACCCCTTTAATTTTATACTGCTCTCTCTCTCTCTCTCTCTCTCTCTCTCTCTCTCTCTCTCTCTCTCTCTCTCGTAAATATTTTTCGGGTGGCAAAATGGGAAGTAACACGTGAAAGGAGAGTAATGCCCCCCTCCCTCTTCTCTCTTCCCCTCATCCAAGTACCCAAAACCCTGGCAATCAAATCAATTATGCATTCTTATAGGCAGGGAATATTCAACATGTCAATACCCCACAAGCCAACCTAACGTCTCCCAGCTAAGGCCCTATGAATATCGGATGGTCTGTATGGGCTAAGAGATAATGTATGGGAGCATTTCTCACCTCCTCACACACCCCGACACTGACTATCAATAACCAAGACAGTCTAACGTCGCTCAATACTCTTTACAAAACTCCCACACTCACCTCACTCAACACACAGATACCTATCCCCCTACCCTTCCCCGACTCAACCTCTATCCCTTCCCTATTTCCAAACTTACCCTTCCCCAATTTCTACCCTACCCTACCCTACCCTACACTACCCTACCCTTCCCCAAATTACATCATAAACCTCGCCGTTCTCTACCCCACCTTCATCTTAATCTACATTATCGCCCTAATTCTACCTCAAGAATAATATTCTCTTCCCAACCTAACACCCCACCTTACCCAACTCATCTCTACCCTACCAGTCTGTCCCTTCCCTACATCTTATCAACCCTATCCTAACTACTCCTACACTACCAACCCCCCAGCCTTCCTTACACACTGCTCTACCACCTTAGCCCACCACCTCTTCCTTACATCCTACCCTGCCACCTTATCCTACCAACCCTTCCTTACACCCTACCCTACCACCTTATCCTACCAACCCTACATTACACCCTACCCTACCACCTTATCTCACTAACCCTTCCTTACACCCTACCCTATTAACCCTTCCTTACACCCTACCCTATTAAACCTCCCTTACAGCCTAACCTACCATCGTTCCCCTACACCCTACCCTTCCAACCGTGCCGTTCACCCTGGCCTATGTCATCCCATCGCAGCCTCCAGCTCCCGTCCCATCAACAAAAGGGGTACGTCCACCGCGACCATCACCTGTCTAGCCATCACATAGGACACTTTTCAACACCCTCATCACCACACGGGGAAATTTATCACCACTATCACTATACATGGAAATTTATCACCACTATCGCTACACAGAGAAATTCATCACCACTTAGCGCGTTGGTTCTAACCTGAGGAAGATTCCTAACTCCTGTCAGCTCAGTTGATGGTCAAGTGTTGTCAACTGCAGAGCTAATTTGACTAGTAACCAAGGAGATTTATTCCTATCTCATAAATATGGTTCATCGAATTTCATACAACCTATCTTTCCACTCTTATAGCCTGAAATACGGGGAGGGTGGCCACACTAAACCGACCGAGCCATCGAGTCTCCCTCCACTTTTCTCTCCCATCCTCCCACCCCAATTTCGCCATTACGTAAACCATCACCCCATCGCCACTCTGACCTCCAGATTTGCATCAATCTCGCTAGCCAGTCGATACAAGAGGAATCTAATCAGGGTGGAAGGTTAATGGGTATTGATTAGTGGTGTTGTGTACAGGGAGAATGTGTGGCTAATATCATGTGGCTGCTCAGAGAGAGGAAATCTACCTACTGTCCGAACATGGTTACTGTGGAGGTGGAGGAATAAAGAGAACAGGTAAATGCCTTGATGGGGAAGAGTGGAAATATCTTGAGGAGTGGGTGGGAATACGATGAAGAATCATCTATTCCCAAACGCCTTAATCTCGTACGAGGTAACCACAAACAGTCTCGACGTCACCCTGTCCCCTGCCATTGGGCTGCCTTCCCTCCAAATAACACAACCCTCTCTCATATACCTCTCCACTCCATCCCTCCACTACATTACTATGATCAAGCCTCCTTGAGTAAACCGACAGGAGACTGAAAGTGTGCGATAGGTGTATGTGGCTGTTAGTGACTGTCATATTCCATATGAAATCCACTGCAGGACCTGATTTCCTCTGACGGAGAGTGGTAACAAAACGCAAATGGGGAAGGATGAATGTAGTGAGAATTATGTACTGTATGTGAAGCCTGCAGTTTTGTTTGCGTGTATGTGAGTAGTATTAATCGAAAGGGTGCAAACCATCAGCAAGCATTTAAAAGAACATACTACCACGAACTTCTGTAAATGTCGACCATGGCTTAGTTTCGATCTCTTTAATTTCGGGTACACCCAGGTCGCAAGACGAACACAATACCACGACAGAAACACTTCAAGTTCGTCAATACGATGATGTATTGGTCTAATTTCTTCTTGCTGCCTCCAAACGATCGTCCTCAATTCGGGAAAAAAAAAAAAAAATCTTACTGACTGGGTTAATGAAGGTCTCTATCAAACTCACCAATTCGAAAAATGTCTCATGTGCTGAATAAAATCGTCTGAACAAAATTAACAGGCTATCCGACTAAAAGACATCATACCGATCGGTCATATGGAGTGAATGGAGAGTGAGAGATTGGAATGGCTGTGTCTCAATGACAGATAAATGATAGCCTGGCCAATACCCTAATGCACAGCTGGTTGTTAAGCTGGTGAGGAGCAGAGAGAGCTATACCTCCATTCGGTACGAAATATCACAACGCTGAACTTGATATGATAGGAAGTAGAGTGAAATGCCTTAGTTAACGTGTTGAATATACAGTACATGTTCTAACTTATCAATTGGAATCCTGAGTTCTAGCCATCTTTTCAGAACGTTGTCAGAAGTGTTCAAAAAGGAATGGAAAGGATTGTGTTGCGTATCATATGGAGGAATTACAACACGGCTTCTTGGATTTGAAAACAGACAAAACAATTATATAAACACCATAATAAAAACCAGAAGCGACTGTGGTTAGGACACACCTCTCGTACACCAGACAAGAGAAAAATAATCAGGGCAACTGAGAGATGAGGAATGACAAAGAGGCAGACTGAGAACAATATGCAGAGATGAAATTCGCATACTTGCTGGGACTGGATGGAACAAACTAACATCCTGTTGGTCAGAGTGGGGAAAAATAGGAGAGGCTTCTTTCCTATAGTATGTTGTTTCAAGGTTGCCTACTGCTGCTGTTGTTGTTGTTGTTGTTGTTGTTGTTGTTGTTGTTGCTGCTGCTGCTGCTGATGATGATGATGATGATGATGATAATAAGGATTAAGAGGGTGTATATTATTCACCGGTAGATGGTCTGTGTAGCCAATATCCTAATGTGGCTGGGAACATTAAAGACATATGCCTTAATGTGACCGTTTGCCTAGTATCCTGATGTGGTTGATCTGCTGAATAGAATGTGGTGTGTGTGTGTGTGTGTGTGTGTGTGTGTGTGTGTGTGTGTGTGTGTGTGTGTGTGTGTGTGTGTGTGTGTGTGTGTGTGTGTGTGTGTGTGTGTGTGTGTGTGCGTGAGAGAGAGAGAGAGAGAGAGAGAGATTAACTAAGTGCACGATTCATAGGTATAAGACGATGTAGCCAATATCCTAATGTGGCAGGAACATTAAAGAGATATGCCTTGATGTGACAGCCTCCCTAATATCCTAAAGTGGTTGATCTGGCGGGAATCATAAAAGAGATATTGATTACTCTTGGTAAGATTCGGCCAGACGGGGTGAATGGAGGGTGAGAGATTGATTACTGTTCGTTCATAGCTTGACTGAGAGTTTCGTCATTTTGCAGCTTACTTCCCGTAGCCCCTTATCTATAGCAATTCTTCGTGACTAGCATCAAACTCTATACGTTTCCTACCTTAACTCTGGCCGAGATTTTGGACCTTTTGCAGCTGATTTCCCGTCGCTTCTTTCTACAGCACTTCTTTCTGATTTGCATCATACATCTTAGTCATAATCTTTTTCTGCCCTTGAGCGACGTGAAATACGCTGCAAATGACCGAAAATCTGGGCCAAGTTAGTGTAAAAGATATAATGTTAATCCTTTTGGTATATCTCTGCATTCAAGATGAAAAGACGACAATTTTAGGCCAAGATGAAGTGGTTGGTGTATAGGAGGGCGTGTGATAGCGAGATGGATGAGCGAAGAAACACAGGTAATCCGAGAACGACATGAAAGGACAAAGGGTACAAAGAAAGGTGGTGTGGTAGGAGAAGAGATGAAAAATGTCGTGAGGTACTTGTACTTGTTACTGAAGCCCCCTCCCCCTCACAGTACGAGGCGTCAGTTAACAGACACTGGGGCAGGATAGCTACCACAGTCTGTTCGTTTTCGTGTGACAGAGCTGAGCCACCTTCACAACTTTAATATTAAGTTGTACGATATTCTGTGCCTCAGTTATGTGGTAAGAATAGTATCCCCTCCCCCTCACAGTACGCGGCGTCAGTTAACAGACACTGGGGCAGGACAGCTACCACAGTCTGTTCGTTTTCGTGTGACAGAGCTGAGCCACCTTCACAACTTTAATATTAAGTTGTACGATATTCTGTGCCCCATTTATGTGGTAAGAATAGTATCCTTGGTAACTAATCGAATCCACCCTCCAATCTGACTACACTTAGCCATGGCTGAAAGGGATAAGACTCTCCGCCAGATGCAAACAGACTAAAGTTGCAGCACTTTTCTGTACCGCAACATCTTTACATATTACATTCCTGCTACCGCCACAGCATATGAATGAACTTAGATAAAATTCTTTAATTTCTTCAGTGCTTTGAGGTCCACTGTATTTCATTCTTCCTCTTACAAACGGATAATATTCAGCTTTGGACAGATCTATGATAAGTAAGGCGGTACAGGTTACTTAAGTAAAATCTCAGACGCCTATGACTCACTTAGCTGAATAAAATCGTCTGGCCTTTGATGGAGTAGAATACTGGAGCTGTCCCGGCCATGAGAAGGTTACTATACGGCAAAGCGCCCATATCCCTGTCTCACAATGACTTTTCCGGCATTCTGTTGATCATTATATGCATTGCTTCGGGTACTCCTACCTTACTGTGTTTTAATGATGCTGTGGTGGGGTCAGCAAATGTTAATGGCTTCACTCACGGCTGGATGTGTAGGGTAATAGTTCAATATCCTGTGTACTAACTGTGGAAACGTGTTACCTGTCTGTTGCGTATGTACCGTAGTGGGACGACGACGATAATGATAATGAATACCCGTGCAAATTTAAGTGTCGCTCCTGCTACAAAGCTTCCATCAACACACCACGCATCTCAGGTTACTGGAAAACCTCAACACAAAAGTGTGGCGTCCTTTATACGAGTAACGTGAGACTTTGGGAAGACCACAACACAACCCGAGACGAACCCATCCAGGCCAAGCCACCCTCACGTCTACATGTCTCTACACTGTCTACCTGACCAACACATCCGTGACTGTCTTATAAAATTACGGTACTTACATGCTGCAGAGAGGCGCCTTCATTCGGTGACGCTAATCTAACCAGTAGGCTCCACTTCTCAGTTAGACAAACATCCATTACCTCTCACACTATCCCCCCAAAGAAGGATGGTGGGCTGCAGGATGCTAAGGCCCTGCATCCTTTCCGTTGCATTTTAGCGGGACTAGCATCATATTTTAACCTCCTTTTTACAGCTCTGTATTCAGGGTGAAACAGGTCAATTTTACACCTTAAAGTGAATAAAGTACAGGTCTGATGGAGCCTGTGGTGGGAACCAGATAACATATGATAACCACTTCTTGACTTCCGTGGTCAATCCTCCGTTCTGTGATAAAGGAGATAGTGAGAGGAGAGGGGTGGAGATGACGAGAGAGATAAGGAAGCGGTGCCCATTCATGTCAAATTCACCTCCCCTTTCATGATGCGGCTGATAATTAACAGCAGCTACGGAATATTACCAGGATTCTCTTTCAGTCTGGAGAAACCTGGTGGTCTAGTGGTACAAGGCGCCTGTCAGGATCCACGGTAGGCGCTGTGTGCATAAGTCTGAATCAAGAGGCGGGTGGATGTTTTTCGATGACATAAAAAGGCCGTGGTCTAGTGGGCTGGAGTGCAGGCTACAGACAGAGGGGTTGCGTGTTCGATCCCAGCCAGGGGCAGTTGGTTGATAACATGAAGGGCATCCGGTGCCAAATTGCTACACGCAGCAAGAAAGTCCCGTATAATACAGGCCACGCCATAGCCAATCAACCTGTGCCATTAGGAGGGACGTGGGCCAATTATCTACCCATACTAATAAATTTCCGCATAACATGGGTATTACCTTCCTCACTCATTCTATGCCATGGGATGGGGGAGGCGGTGGAAGCGTGCACAGGTAAGACTCAAAGAAGCTACAGCCCCTGTCCCTTTCCCCTTCCAGTTAAAAAATGCCATCTTAGACATCGTCGTACGGTAGTTGAAGAACTGACCTGCTAAGGGTGTGTTGCCCCCACCCCCCTTTTTTCTTTCTTTTTTCTTTTCTTTTTTTTATTTTTTTGCTAGAGTCCCTACCCCCTAAATTGTCTGTGCACGGCATCGGAGAGGGGGAAGCCAGTCATCTACCCTTGATGGGCATTGTTTATCACTCTTATAGCTCGAAAGATCTCTCCCACTCTAATGACACCATCTTGCAGTAACGAGAATAAAATCATTTAGCAGCAGTGGAAATAATATAACCTCGCTGTAGCCAAAATGAAATATAAAAGACAACATGATACAAAATATATTTATACTTCCTTCCACCACACTTCCTCCTCGACCTTAGTACAGATGACCTCGTTATCTTTTCCTGGATAATGGTAATTGTTGAAATCATAGCCATTATCGCCGGAGATCAACAGCAGTGATAGCACTCGTCTTCATAGCCTCAGTCTCACCCATCATCATCATCATCATCATCACTAATAATCTACAAGAGGTGATTATTACTAATAATCTACAGGAGGTGATGGCAGCCCCTGTGATAACTCCAGTCTCACCCATCATCATCATCATCATCATCATCATCATCAACGCCAATAATCTGCAAGAGGTGGAGCATCGACCCACCCACAATTACGCTGCCCCACACTCCATCGCCACAACACTCAGCCACCAATGTTACAACACAACAAAGCTCCATAAAAATAAGCACAGCATATTTCTCCATCATTACCACTACCACGACCCCATAACACTCAAAATTACAGTACGTCAGAATCCATTAAATACTTTGATGTCCTAGAATGAAGATGAACTCTGTCTAACGCTAAACTACAGCTCAGAAGTGATTTTTTTTTTTTCTTTTTGTAAACAAGATGGAAGAAAAACAATGCCCATTAGACCTAAGTCATAACTTTAGAATACCTCATTACGGGACCACAGCCACAACTATATCAACTATCACTATCCCCAAACTCAAAATAATCTGCATCAGCCACAACATTCCACCATTCTTGTCATAAACGTCGATGAATATGGATATAACAACACTACAGCAATTTAACAACAGAATCACAGTTAACGCCAATCATAAGTTGCTAAAAAACTCTCCTCACCACAGCCACTACTAAATCAACTACCATTATCCTCAAGCTCTACTCTGCACCTGTCACACATCCCATCACCCTTGGCATGAACGTCAATGAATAGGGATACAACAACTTCCATTATCACCGCCATTCAAGCCTTTACAATCACCATTTACGCAACGATATCGATTCAATACGAGTCCATTCACTACACACACACACACACACACACACACACACACACACACACACACACACACACACATACACACACTTCCCATTCAATACATTCACCATTGCATAATTATCTCATGTGTTATACTATTCTTCATTCAACACATCCTTCCCTTCCAGTTCATCACATCCAACTATTATTCTTCATAGTCTTGTAGGTCTTGTAGTCTACCAACTTTTGTCCTTTTTATCTATACTCTGTTCACCTTAACTAGGCGTAAAACTGCCACCTCTCCATCTTAGTGCCGAGTCATTGCAGGCCGCTAAAATACGGTGCTAATCACTAGGATGTGCTATGGAAAGGATGTAGAGCCGTAGTATTGTTTTACTCCGCCACTAAGCTACGGGAAACAAGTTGTAAAAAGAAATCTCATCCTTGTGTGAAAGAATTATGGTTTTCGGTTCACCTCTTCTAGCATCTCAGTCTTACACATTAAGCTCAGAAATGTGTACATATACTGTATATAGGCTACTTTACATTAACCGCATCATTAGGATTTTTTATAATTCTACACTAGCAAACTTCAGATGATTTCATTAAGACTGAGGGGGTCAGAAACTATCTATCTACCTGTCTATCTGTTTACTGCCAGACGTCTAATCCCGTAAGGGGTGGCTACAAACAAACCGCCTCCAAGTCGCCCTGTTCTCTGCCCATGTGTCTGCCCCCCTCCCTTTCCTTCTAACTCACCCCCCACCTCATATCCCTCCGCTCCATACATTCTGCTGACGCATGACGATTTTATTAGGCACAGGAGAACCTCCTCTTACTACGAACGTTAACAGGTAAATGCCATCAAAATGACCTGTTTCCGCCTTCCTTTGTCACAAGGAGTAAATTAGCACAAAGGCCTCGTCACATCACACTCTTTCTTAGCCTAATTAACGCGGCAGTAATTAGGCAGCTTGAGGCTTGATTGCTGTAGTTAAAGGCGGGGGGTAAGGCGGCAGGGGGCAGGTGAGGGAAGGCGTGAGGTGAAAGGAACTGGCAGGGTAGGCATGGGGTGAAGGGAACTCTCAGGAATGGGGTGGGGGTGAGGTGAAGGGAACTGGCAGGGGAGGCATGGGGATGAAGGGAACTCGCAGGGAAGGAGTAGGGGTGAGGGGAAGGTAGTTGGCAAGGACGGTGTGGAGGGAAGGGGAAGGGCGGAGGGGAGGGGTTGAGGGGAGAGGAAGGAGGAAGGGAGGGTAGAGGTTAGGTGAAGGGAATTGGCAGGGGAGGGATGGGGGTGAGGACTGCTTGATGGCTCTTTGCTGCTTATACCCTCCTTTCGTTTTCTGATGTGCGTAGATGTGGATGCTGATGCCTGTGGGGATAAAGTCAAGATTCCGGGGCTTAAATATTGAGTGAATGAGTGTGTGGCTCACTGAACTTGACAGACGTTTGGTAAGCTTCTTCTGTTAGGTTTTCCCTTATTCTCAGGACCCAGACTCACCCCATACATCACCTACAGCCACCACCGTCAACAACACAACCCTCAACTATCACACCTCTACCATCACAACCACCACCGCCGCAACTGTACATACTACCATATCAATACCATCAAAATCCGACCAGGATCACCACAACCCACCATCCTACCCACTAACCACCTTCTCCATATCCACACCACACCACACCACACCACCACCACCACCAAACCACCACCACCACTTCTTGCCATCGTCGGAAAACGAAGGCAACGAAACAGGGGAGACAGGCGGAATGAGAGATGAGACCTGACTGACGATAGACCCAAAACCGTAGGGCTGACTCTCCGTTGGTCTGGGAAGCTCTAAACACCTCTTCCTTAGCGATTTATTCTGCTCAGTACACCTCTGTATCTTCTTGTATGTTACTGATGTGAACTATGTCGATACTAAAACGGTATAAATAACAAACAAGTGAAAGTGACTGTGTAATATGCAAAATCAATCGCTGGGGAAAAGGTGTTACGAAGCATCCGTCACCTACAACAGCTAAACTAAGGTAAATATTCTCGTGTCTTTGATTGGATCTCTAGTATAATCTTAGAGTTTTCTGGTATATTAACTTTACATATTACAGTGTAGCTTTCAGACGACAATGAAAATTTTATCTATTCATGGTATTAGCTTAGAAGTATCCCCTCGTCCTCTACGTATTAAAACACGGCTTAGTAGGCTCTTTAGAACGTTTTCCTCATCCATCCCCTTTATATATTAAGGAATAATCTTATTTAACCCACCCCTCAAACGACGACAGAAATTTTATTACAAAATTACCAGCATAAAAAAAGACACCATCGTCAGGTTAAGATTCACGATTTTTGAAAATCAGTACTGAAGGGATTTATGAAAACTTTTGAACCCCTGCACGGTACCGGTATTTTCACAATCGTCCACTAGTATAAAAAGACGTCATCGTTTTGAAGCAGCTAACGAGACCGGATGAAAAGCAAACAGTGAGAAAGTGTACAGTCAACAAAACATGTATCGTTTCTCCGTGTGTGTTTTCCATGTGTTGCTGTGTGTCTGCCAGCTGAAAATACAGACTGATGCCATTTTATTTTCCTTTAAACCCCTTTTTGTCTTAGAGGTTCAAGTGACTCTACACTGAGTGACAAGCCAAATGGTTTCGTGTACTCCAAGAAGCATTTACTAGACTAGATGGTAAAGATTTAACGGATGTACGGGTGCCTGGTGGTCTAGAGAGGTAAGGTGCTCCAAACAGATGCCCAACGCATCTTTAGGTTTTACTGCACATGTACTGTACAACGCTCAGGGACGTGTGACTAGACATCATCGCTTTAAAATGTCTGTACTAAGAAGCCTATCCCCGGGTCCCTACACAGGCGATGGAAATATATTGGACTGGATGACAGACCGTATAATTTCTGGATCCCATCAACACCATTAATTACTGGTAAATAAGATGATGATGATACAGACTAATTACTGATAAATAATATGATGCCCTTTTATGTGTCCGACTCTCGGCACTGGCTTCACAGATCGTTCCCTAAGACTCAGCAGTCCTCCTACGTACTATACGCCTCCACATACCACCACTTCGGCGCTAACACCCACCGCCCCTATTGAACACATGCCAGGGCTGCCTCATACAGGACTGGTGTGTTGGTATTAGCAGGGGTCTTTTTACTACAGCGGGTCCTGAGGAAGATGAATAAAGTCTGCTTCAACGAAATTCAATGCCTTCCTGCCCCCACAAGGATTCGAACTTGGGTCCTTGGTGTATACAGCCTACTACCACAAGATTGAAATTTTTACCGGCTACATCGTTACCTCGGCAATGCAACATTCTCTCTAACCCCCGATAAGGCCTCTGCAACACAACACTCAACACTTTATTGCAACTACACCCTAAAATCTGAATGGCCACGGAACTTGGCCGAAAATATCACATTACGGGATATTAGGCCATGATAGTTAGCCCGCAGGTGGAAAATACCCAGTGTTTACCTGCACATACGGAAAGGATTTATATAACAGAGGGGATAGTAAGGTGTAATAAACAAAATAAAGTGTTAACCAACATAAATACTATCCCAAGAGACTTAAGAGTTTTCCCGACCATGAGATACACTGTAGTTGATTGCTAGGAGAAGTTAAAACAAATACCAAAAAATACTAAAAAAAGAGATTTTTCGGGAGGACTGACAAATGTTAAGGAGAGAAATTGAAAAAAAAAAAGAAAATAAGTGCAATAAAATGTACTGTATTGTAGATTAAAAAACAGTCATTAATTCTCACAATTCCCTTTCCAGAGGTTCTATTTAACGACTGAAGTGAAAATGAATGAAACAGACCCCAAATAAAGAGACGTTCCGTGAATATTGACAGCTGAGAAGGGGATGAAATTAAAGAAACATTTATGAGACTGACTGGATTAGAATACATTAATTTAACCTTACAATATCCTTCATCCGAGGTTCTTACTGACGAAAGAGGTAAAAATAAACTGAGTTTCAAATAAAGAGAGTTCTGCGAATATTGACAGTTGAGAAGGGGACGAAATTGAAGAAAACAAAGTGAGGGAGGAATCGGCAAAAACATCCCATTCGTCACTCCTGCGGAAAGGTGGGTGGTGGTGAAGACGACTGGCCACCACCCTGGGGACCTGAGAGAGAGAGAGAGAGAGAGAGAGAGAGAGAGAGAGAGAGAGAGAGAGAGAGAGAGAGAGGAAGGAAGGAAGGAAGGAAGGAAGCAGGAAGGAAGGAAGTCGAGAACTGAATGGAACAATAAAATGCGAGAGAAAATGAAAGTTGTGACTGCAGACGTGGAGAGAGAGAGAGAGAGAGAGAGAGAGAGAGAGAGAGAGAGAGAGAGAGAGGAGGGGGGGAGGAGGCAGGCAGACAGCAAGTCAAGGAGAAATAGAAACATAATAAAAACAGAGGAAGAGGAACAATGAAACTTGGACTGAGGACATAAAGGCAATGAAGCAGTGGAGGAGGAGGAGGAGGAGGAGGAGGAGGAGGAGGAGGAGGAGGAGGAGGAGGAGGAGGAGGAGGAGGAGGAGGAGGAGGAAGAGGAGAGAGAGAGAGAGAGAGAGAGAGAGAGAGAGAGAGAGAGAGAGAGAGAAGAGGCGGAGGAAGGAAGTAATGAGGCTGGAGCAACAATAGGGAGGAAAGGAGGAGGCACAATGGAGGGAGACTGGGAAAGCACAATGACAAGGTGCAGGGAATGGAGGGACACGGGGAAGAGTGGACGCAGGAAAGGAAAAGACAACAGAGAAAAAGAGGAAATAGAGAGAGAGAAAAAAAAGAAATACGACTGGAAATGTGAAAGAAAGAAAGAGAGAAACTAACAAGGTACAATGGAAGAGGGTGCAAGGGATGGGAAGGAAAAATGAGGAATGGTCGTAGAAAAGGAAGAGATGAGAGAGAACACTGATAAAGAAAGAGAAATGAAACACACAAGAGAAAAATGAATAAAGAATTGACAATGGGGAGACTGGGAAGGATAATGGGAGAGATGCAACGGATGGGAGGAAAAAGGGGAAGAATGGAGGTAGAAAAGGAAAAGAAGACAGAGAAAAGAAAAATTAAAATACAAAGAAGAAAGAATGAGAGTGAAGGCAAAGACAGGAAGATACAAAGAAATTTGGAGAAGAGGAGACTAAAGAGGCACAATGGTGAAGTTCTGGGGATGCTGGAAATGAGGAAGCATCACCGTATCAAAGGAAGAAAAAACAGAAACACGAAAAAATTGTAAAGAAGGAAAGGTCTAAAGGGGGAGAAATAAAGGATGTGCCTGGGTTAGGAGGAAGGGTGAAAATTACGTAGAAAAGGGAAGAGAACACAAAGAAAAGACGGAACTTACAAAGGGGTAGAGAAATAGGGAAGATGCATAGGTTAGGGGAACGGGTAAGAATGGACCTTCAAAAGGGGAAGAGAAATAAGAGAGGTGCGAGGGATGGAGGAAATGAAAGAATGGATGCAGAAAAGGGAAGCAGTGAAAGATAGATGAGAGTCCAGGATGTTCAAAAAATGTTGCTGAAAAAAAAAAGAAGAAGAAGAAGAAGTACAGTGTGTAAACAGTTTAACATACTGAAATGCATTTTTTTAAAATACGAAAATGGTTAAAACTCTAAGCAGATATTTCAAAAGAAAAGCTGCATCTCACTATTTTAAATCGCTTAAACGCAATACTTTTCAGCAAACCCAACACAACTTTGTGGAAATCGTGAATAAAGAGGAATACATAAGATGAAATGGAGAGACTGGGGAGGTATAACAGGGGATGAGGCATGAAATATGGAAGTGGTGAAAATGAGAGGGAATAAGGAAGAGGAAACGTGTAAAATGAAAACAGAAGTATGAGCAGACTAAAGAGAATGTGATTGAAAGAAGAGGAAGGAGAAATGATGCATCTGGGAGAGGAAGATGGGAAGACCACAGGAAAAGGGGATAAAACGGGGATGGGGAAAGGAACAGTAGTAGAAAAGGACGAATATAAGAAAAGGAGAGAAGGAAAAAGGAGGTTAACAGAGGAAAGATACTAACTCATGAGAAATAATCAAGAAGAAAAGCAAAAGACTTGGCCAGATGCAAGGAATAAGTGAAATGGCAAGGCAGATGCTAAGAAGGCATGAAATCAACTAGGGTAGGACGACGCAAAAGGATGGGAGAATATAACACAGAGATGCGAAGGGCAAATGAAGGGGAAAACAGGACAAAGGGAAGAAAAGAGTAAATTGAATAGTTGGCTAAGGGAGCAGAAAAAAAATTGTAATAAAAGACACGCAAACGGTAAGACAAAATTGAACAGGTAAGTTCAAAAAGGACAAAAGAAGAAATAAGTGAAGGAAACATTATACGCCTGAGAAAGAAAAAGAACGATAAAAATATAAATTTAATAATATAAACTGTAAACAGGAGACAGACAGAATTAGGTGAAAAGAACAGAAGAATGAATGGAGAGAGAGAGAGAGAGAGAGAGAGAGAGAGAGAGAGAGAGAGAGAGAGAGAGAGAGAGAGAGAGAGAGAGAGAGAGGATGATGGGTACCGTGATAAGAGATGAAGGGGAGAGAATGATGTGGGAGAGGAGAAGATGGACGTGGGGTGTTAGAGGGATAGAGAAGATGGACGTGGGGTGTTAGAGGGATAGAGGAGAAGATGGACGTGGGGTGTTAGAGGGATAGAGGAGAGAGAAAATAGGAGAGGGGGAGGCAAATGAGGTGAGAGGGGGGAGGGAAAGGAGATGGAGGAGGCAGTAGAGGAAGGGGATAAATTGAGAATGGTGAGGAGGAAGGGAAGACGACAAGAGGGAAGGGAAGAATGATGAAGACGGGAGAAAGAATGGAGAGGGAGAGTATAGAATATAGGATGAGGGGAGGGAGAGGGAGGGAGAGGAAGTGATGTGATGATAGGGGAGGCCAGAAGGAGAGGGATGGGGAGAGGGGAAGGGGAACAATGATGAGGAGGGACGGGATGAGGTACGGGGGGGGGAGAAGAAAATGTGAACAGAAGGGAAGAGTAAACAGAGGAGAGGAGAGGAACGCAAGGCTGATGACTTGGATGGTGAGAGGTGATGCAGAGGGAAGAGGAGATGCAGGAGAGAGAGAGGGGAAGAAAAGGAGGAAGAGAAAATGACAACAGGACAGTGAAGACGGGTATGGGAGAAAATGAAATGAGGGGTGTTGAGGAAGAGAATGATGACGTATAGGGAGGGGAAGGAAGAGTGAGAGGAGAGGAGAGGAGAGGAGAGGAGAGGAGAGGAGAGAAAATGAGAGTATGAAATGAGAGTAGAAAAAGAGAATTATAGGAGACAGCAAGGGAGGAGATGGAAGGGGAAAATGATAGGAGGAGAGGGGAGGAGTGGAGAAAGAGAAGGGAAGAAAATGATGATGTAAGGATTTAGGGGGGGGGGGAAGAGAAATAAAGGGAGAAGGGAAGAGGGAGACAATTAGAGAGGAAGGGAGAGGGATGGTGGGGGTGAGAGATGCAGGGGGAGGGTAAGGGTCAGGGGGGTGGGGGTGAATGAGTGAGGGACAGGATAAAACCCCCGCCTGGTATGATGATTGACTTCCTGGCTCTCTCTCTCTCTCTCTCTCTTTCTTTCCTTTACTGCTTTCCTGATCTCAGTCCAAGTTTCATTACTCTCTCTCACTCTCCTTTTACTCTCTCACTCTCTTTTTAATGTTCCTGTTGTTGACTAGGTTCCTCTTTCTCTCTCACTCTCCCTTTCTCTCTCACCCACCCTCGGGACATGACGCTGAACATTAAACCCAGCTCTCATTCTCTCTTTCTTAAACACGTACTCTCACACTCTCTTTACTCACAACAGCTTCTCTTTACACTCAACTACACCACTACACAACACCCCGTTACCACACCTACACCACACCACATCATACTACCACACCACACCATACTACCAAATCACACCACACCACACCACATCATACTACCACACCACACCATACTACCAAACCATACCACTCAACACTACATCAAATTACCACACCACATCATACTACCACACCACACCATACTACCAAATCACACCACACCACACCACATCACGCAACACCACACCGCACCACACTACCAAACCATACCACTCAACACTACATCAAACTACCACACCACATCACAACACAAAACACCACACCACCACACCACACCATACCAATGAACCACACCACACCACGCCACACCAAACCGCATCACATCACACCACACCACACCACACCACACCACACCACACCACACCACATCATACTACCAAACCACACCATACTACACTACCTCACTCTACTACTGCAGATCAACGACGTCATTTATATAAGCATACAGTATTCGAAATTCACAACAAAGACTTCATTATATCACATTTCCTCTTCTATTTCTTGTAACCAAACTTTTACTCACATTTAGCAATTCCTTCCTCCCTCCCTTCCTTCCTTCCTCCTCCTCCATCATCATCTTTCAGACTATACCCCATCTCATTCTACTCTCACTCCACTCCCTGTCTTCGCTGATCGCCGCATGACGTCACTAACCAGAACAACACTGAAGTCAAGGTAGCGGTGACATCAGAGGCAGTGGTTGTAGGACGAGGATATCTGCTCTAACCACCCCCCCTCCTCTCTCCCTCTCTCTCTCTCCCCATACTAAAGCGCTCGTGATATAAAATGAGTGGTGAAATCAGTGGTGACATCAGAGGCAGCAGTTGTGTGACGGGAATATTACAAGCTACAGTGACGTCAGATGAGAGACATGTCAGGGTTATCAAACACACACACCTGACTACTAACGCATCTGAGACACACCTGGCTGTTTTCCTAACCTACCTCCATTCCTCATATACACCTGCCTTCATACCTACCTATATACCTGCCTCCGTACCTACCCATATACCTGCCTCCGTACCTACCTACATACCTCCCTTCATACCTACCTACATACCTGAGACTCACAAAGGAAGAAAAACGCTGGGTGTCAACAATGTTTAATAATCATCATTTTCCAGACCACTTTTTCGCACCTAGGAGGGGGTTAGGATGTTTAAAAATAATAATAATAATAATAATCTTGCCACAACTGCCTAACAAGAACTGAACTGAGCTCATCAATTAACAAACCATGCCTCCCCCACTACACCAACAAAACAGTAAAAAAAAACACACTTACCTCCACTATCATCAATAACCCACTTTCCACACACGTGCCAGGCTGCACAAACACACACACCTGCCACATACCTGCCGGGGAAGACAAACAAATGAGAGGTAAAGTTGTTGAAGCATTTAATCTCACCAACAATAGCTAAACAGATGCACAAAGTCACCCAGGCAAGGGGTCCAACTAACTTATCCAGCTGTGTGAATATGTATAGGCTGATATTTTACGTAGAATGAAGGGTTACGTGTGTGTGTGTGTGTGTGTGTGTGTGTGTGTGTGTGTGTGTGTGTGTGTGTGTGTGTGTGTGTGTGTGTGTGTGTGTGTGTGTGTGTGTGTGTGTGTGTGTGTGTGTGTGTGTGTGTGTGTGTGTGTGTGTGTGTGTGTGTGTGTGTGTGTGTGTGTGTGTGTGTGTGTGTGTGTGTGTGTGTGTGTGTGGTAGTAGAGTTGTGTGGTTTTAGCTAGACGACGTGGTGCGCTTTGTGATGTATGGTGTGATGTCTTGCCTTGGCTGCCTGGGGGAGTGAGATGAGTCCTGTTGTTGCCGTTGTGGCCCCGGGCGTTTCTGGACGTATACCTTCTCCTACAACTTCTCCTTTCGTGGGCCAGGGAGGGAGCTGAAGACCGCAGGTATTTATACTGGCGCCATCATGTAAAGGTGTCCTTCTCAGTGCTTAGGCTAGTTGGCACTATGTGATATGCCTCACCTTGCAAATCAGACAACTTCAGAATGTGGCAGGGTACACAGTTTAGTGCCGGGGGTGTAGGGGTGTTGTGTAGTTGGCTGTGTCCGGGTATAGTCTGGCTGGTGGTGTGGGGCGCGGCTGGTGTAGTAACAAGTGGAATGTGGCTGACAGTGTGGCATGTGTCTGGTATGGGTTTCAGATTCATAACACCTTTTCCTTAGCGATTTAATCTGCTTACTACATCTTACATCCTCTCGCAAGGTACCGAAACAAAATATATTGTTAAAAAGATATCAACTACGACACAAGAAAATACCAGGATGAATACACGTTGCAAAATAAATCGCTAAGGAATAACCCTACAAAATCTCCTGAGCTAACAAGAATTTCGCCCATACACTCGGGGTTGTGGTGAGTTGTGGTTAATGTGTGGACGGTTTTGTGTGTGTGGTTGGTTTTGTGTGTATGTGGTGTGCTCTGGTGGGATGTGGTTGAGTGTGTGGCATGTGAGAGGGTGTGGCTAGGCACACAGGAGGTGGCAGAGGTATTACAGGGTGTGGTCGGTAAAGGTCGTAAATTTCAAAGTCGTGGTTAGTTGCGTCTGGTGTGGTTGGAGGTACAGCCGGGTTCATAAGTACGGATACAGACCTACCCGTGTTTTCTACTGCTGTGTTCTCTGCTGCTGGAATGTGGAACTACCGGTATTTAACTTACTACCGTCTACCTTGTGCACTGATCATCCCACCACCAGAGAATTCTACAGTAGACAACACGAGCAAACGTATCCCTACCCATGAACGGGACAGTGCGTAGGTGTGTTCTGGTGATATGAAGCTGATAAGGGGGATGTGCCAGTTTGTGGTGGAGATTGTGGTAGAGGGTGTGGCTAGCTGTGGCCCTAACTGTAAGGTTCGTGGTTAAGTGTGGTAGTTGTGATTATGTGTATGGTGTGGTTGACGATGTGGTGTGATGCATCAGGGTGTGCTTGGGCATAGTGCAAAGAGGGTAGATTAGGTTAGGTTAGCTGAGGTTGACTTATGACTGATTATGTGGCCACGAAATGTTTTGGTGGTATGGTTAACAAAAAAGACCTACTGGTATGTGAGGAAGGTGCCACGGTACACATCGGAAGCCCCTTTCGGGTAAGGTGATGGTCAGGTGAGGCCAGACTGAATGATAAATTTGGCTAGTAACCAAGAAGACTCAGTCCTGCCTCACATCTGCTCACCGATTTTCAAGCATTCATGACTTTAATACTCAGGTTGAGAGTGATTCGATTTCGTCAGATGAAAACAAACTGGGTACAGTGTTAAGAGTCCGTGGTTAGCCCTACTGGTCACTGTCAGGCTCTAGGTTTGGTGTGACTGGTGTGTGGCATTGGCTGTGTGTGTATGGTGTGAAACTGTGGTGTAAGAGTGCAAGATGTGACAGGGTGTGGTTGGGCACACATGGGACGTACCAGTGTTGGATTAGGTTAAGTAAAGTTAAATAATACTGCTTTTACTCTAACCTGACCTAAAACTGCCACCTCTTCATCTTTAATGCTCAGTTGTAACAAGAGATTAACACTAAATTATGATGCCAGACACGAAGATGTATTATGGATGGAAGTAGTGTCATAGCATTGTCCTTTTCTGCCACTCTGCTAGATGAAAGAAGCTGCAAAAGGACGCAAATCTGGGACAAATTAAGGTAAAAAGTGTATACAGTACTTCTAGTTGTGCTTTGATGTGGCTATGCTGGGCTACGTGGTGGTTGTGGTGGTGGTGGTGTTTGGAGGTATGGTTAGCTCCACTCGTAACTGTCAGGGTGGGCTTAGGTGCGGTTGGTATTACACTACGGTAACCGTAAACTTCGGTGCGTTAGACCTTTACGGCTCCTCTTACAACCTCCCGTAGGACCCCAAAGAGCCGTGTTCTCCATCCCCTGGCTAAGAGGGGGTGCGTGTGAGGGGAAAGATTAAGAGGGAGGCAGCGTTTATTTCCACCTAATTCGTACATAGAGGTGGGGGTGCGGTTTTTACGGTCCAATTTGTTAATACATGTACGAAATGACGATTTCTTTTTTATCTAAGCCTCTGCGTATTCTATTTAATCTTATTTTCTGGTGTGGGCATTTTTTTAACTGCAATTTATATGGGGTGTTCAACAATACATGGTGGTTTTGCCCCAAAATTCAAATGGGAGGAAAACGTAATAAAATTTTGGCAAATTTTCTAAAACCATTACCCTTGTTATCAGTGAAACAAGAAACGTTGGGTGGGTATAATTTGAAAACTCCATTCTCTTGGAAAACACAATCCTTAAGCTTTCATTGCATTTTCCTTCCTAGATTCACGGCCACGCTGGCACCGTAAAGTTTGTAGTATCTATATAACCAACCGACTTCCTTGCTCGGTCATTCTCTCTCCCTTTCAATCTTCCTCACTGTCATTTCGTCTTCATTCAGATTTTGATTGTTCGTTCTTTTCTGTGCCCCCCCCTCTCTCTCTCTCTCTCTCTCTCCCTCTCTCTCTCTGCTCTTAAACTTACTAATTAAAGCGCAAGGATTACTAATAATATGAAGGCCAGACCACTAAGAAGTCCTGCGTCCTCCATTTAACCTCTCTCTCTCTCTCTCTCTCTCTGTTCTTAACTTACTAATTAAGGCACAAGGTTTAGTAATAATAAGAAGGCCAGACCGCTAAGAAGTCCTGCGTCCTCCATTTAACCCCCCCCCTCTCTCTCTCTCTCTCCCTCTCTCTCTCTCCCTACTCCCCCCTTGCCTGCCTCAAGACGAACGACCCACAACACAAGGGCCACAAAAACAACAACAACAAGAAGCAACCTCCCCTGCCCTCTCCCCACCATCCTCCCCCTCCCTCTCCCCACCATCCTCCCCTTCCCTCTCCCCACCATACTCCCCTTCCCCCTCCCCACCATACTCCCTTCAGCGCCGCGACTCACCTGGCCAGTCCGGCGCCAAGATTCGAATTAGGAGACGCAAAACCAACCGTAGGGCAGGAGGGGAGGGGATGGGAGGGGAGGGGAGGGGAGGGGAGGGAAGAGGGAGGGGAGGGAAGAGGGAGGGGAAAGAAGGAGAAGAAGTGCGAGCTTTTGTACAGTCATCATTTCACTGTGTTTCTCGGTCTGTCTGTTTCGGAGCCTTGGTTTTTGTGTGTCTCTCTGTGTTATTTCTATTTTTTCTCGTCTTCTCTTTTCTTCTCTCCCTTTTTCTCTATCTCCTTTGTTGTCTTCGGTCAAAGTTTCATTGTTTTTCTTCTACTAACGTTCTTGATTGGCTACCCCTACGATTATCTTGTCCTCTTTGCTCTCTCTCTCTTCTCTCTCTCTCTCTCTCTCTCTCTCTCTCTTTCTCTCTCTCTCTCTCTCTTACAAAACACACTGTAGGGTGGAAGGGAGCACAAGGACGAGTTTTTGTAAAGTCATCACTGAGAGACAAGGAAGAAGCCAGATCTCTCTCTCTCTCTCTCTCTCTCTCACACACACACACACACACACACACACACACACACACACACACACACACACACACACACACACACCTTTTCCTCTTCTTCATACCACCAATACCACCTCCTCCTCCTTGTCCTTCTCGTTATCTCCACCTTCCCTCTTCCTTCCTCCTCGTCCTTCTCCATTTTCCCTCTTCCTTCCTCCTCCTCCTCTTCCTCCTCATCCTTCCGTCCCGTCCCAATCCATCAGGGTGTAAATGTTATTCATGAAAACAATAATACTCGCCTCATCCCTAATTCATCCTTCTTTTAATTTCTAAGGCAACGAGAATGGACCAGACAACGACTCTCAGGTAACATATAGCTGTCTGGTCTATCTATCTATCTGTCTACTGATCTGTTTGTTTGTGTGTTTGCCAGCCTATTGCCTCAGTTTTTTTCCTCTGGGTAGCTGTATTCACATACCTTAAGTTACAGTACGTAATTGGCAACTGTATCTACTTGTCTATGTATGTATCTATCTGTCTATTTACCCATCTGCGCTTACTTGTTTATCTATCTATCTATCTATCTAACAGTCTATCTACTCCCTAAATGATCTGGCAAATAGATAATGAATTTCAGACACACAGCTACTGGCTCTGTCTATCTGAGGTTGGCTGTTTGTTTATAGGGGTACACATGAGGTGGAGACGGGGAGAGGAGGGGTGGGGTGAGAGCGAGGGAGTGAGAGGACAAAGGTGAGAGGTGACGGGTAGGAGAGGAAGAGGTGGAGAAGGGATGAGAAGAGAGGGGTGAGAAAGAAGTGGAGGAAGATGCTGAGGGAGAGGGAGAAAGGAGAAGAAAAGGAAAAGCGAGGGAAAAAAGCTAGGGAGACGTGTGAAGAAGAGGGAGAGGGAGGGGGGAGAAGGGACACAGACGAAAGGTGACGGAGAAAGGTGAAAATGGAGGAGATAGAAGGGGGAGAGGTGAAGGGCAGGAGAGAAGGGAGGGAGGACAGGGGTGAGGGAGATAGGTGGAGAGGTAGGAGATGGAGAGATGGGAGGAGGTGGTAGGTGGGGAGGCTGACACGACGAGGTGGTGTGCTGAATGAATGAATGAATGAATGAATGAATGAATTAGAGGGTTATTGTATCACTGGGCGTGTCCTAAGTAATATATGGTAAGATACACACGATAGATAAACTGACATACAGGTAGAGTGATAGACAGAGAGAGAGAGTTACAGCTTTATTTATACTGTACGCCCCGTCCAGATGAATACAATGATAAACTCAGCACGATAGGTGTGTGTGTGTGTGTGTGTGTGTGTGTGTGTGTGTGTGTGTGTGTGTGTGTGTGTGTGTGTGTGTGTGTGTGTGTGTGAGAGAGAGAGAGAGAGAGAGAGAGAGAGAGAGAGAGAGAGAGAGAGAGAGAGAGAGAGAGAGAGAGTACCTTCCCAACCAGATCCCACAAATTACCAGTTCTACGCGGTTTACCCCGGTTGCATCAACTATGCCATTAAAAGATCACCGACACCGTGCTAAAAACTATGCTATGCTATCTCGAATTATCCCATGCTATGCTATTCCATGCTATCTATACTGAGTCACTTTCTAAATCACTTAATATCAATCTATCTTCTTTAAGCTGGAAATATTCGTAACACTCAGTTGCCTCAGTAATGTAGTATAATATTAGGGCGTCTTCCGAATGCCAGGTATTTTCTAACTAATCTTGCCGATCGTGTAAGTGAGGTAATATTTATGGATGCGGTAGGAACAGGTTTGGGGGCCCTCTCCCTCCCTCCCTCTCTCTCTCTCTCTCTCTCTCTCGTTTAACCTACCTCTCTTCTCTCACTGCCCATTGTCTTCTAAGCTCTTTATCTCCCCCCTTTACCTCCCCCTCCCTCCTACCCACTGCCTTGCTCAATCTCATTCTCTCCCCCCTCCCTCCTCCTCTTGCCGTTCCCTCCTCCTCACCACTTCTTTCCACCCCACTCTATTTCCTCCCTTACCGTTTATTCTCCCTTCCCCCTTCCCTTTCAAATTCCTCTCCCCTCTTCTCCCATTTCATTTTTTCACCTCTTCCTATTCTCTTCCCTCACTCTTCCTCCTCTATGTTCCCCAGTTTTCTCTAACAAGCAGCCACGAAAGGACCATAAGGTCTGTTGCTGTTTGTTTTCCTGTGTGTAATCCTGTGTGTAAAACCCCTCCTTTCCTTCCCCTAACCTGCTTCCCCTTCCCATTCTCCTCTCCCCTTCATCTTAACCCTCCCTCCTCTCCCTTCCTATTTCCTCCTCCCACGTCATCTCCCTCTCCCTTCGTCTCTCCCCTTCTCTTTTCTCTCTCCCTCTTCACTTCTTAATCTCTCCTTGTTCCTATTCCTCTCTCCACCTCCCCTCCCCCTCCTCATTTACTCCTCCCACTCCCACTCTCTCTCTCCACTCTCTCCTTCCCTTCTCGTTCTCTCCACTTCCTTTCTCCCTTCCTTTTCTCCTGTGTCTCCTCCCACTTCCTTCCTTCTTATTTCTCTCCCTCCCTTCTCGCTTTTTCTCCCTCCCCTCCCCTCCCTGTTTTCTCCCCCCCACCGTCCTCACACACCTGGAGGGCAATCTCCTTCTCTACGCCCTCCCGCTCACGTTAAGCCAGACAGTCGCTGACCTAGACTTTGTTTCCTGTGGCTGAGAGAGAGAGAGAGAGAGAGAGAATGTGTGTGTGTGTGTGTGTGTGTGTGTGTGTGTGTGTGTGTGTGTGTGTGTGTGTGTGTGTGTGTGTGTGTGTGTGTGTGTGTGTGTGTGTGTGTGTGTGTGCGTGCGCGCGCGCGAAAAAGTAGTGTGATTAACAGCAAGTAACAAAGAAGACAAATTAAGCTTGTGTGTGTGTGTGTGTGTGTGTGTGTGTGTGTGTGTGTGTGTGTGTACCTAAGCGTACATGGGTGTATGTATATAACCTACCCGTGTGCCGGTGCGTGCATATAATTGCTTAGGTATGCTTCTGTCTCCAAGTATCTATGTGTTTCTGTATCTGCGTGTGCGTCTGCGTGCGTGAGGAAGGGGGAGAGAAAAGATACGAGCGTGTGTGACAGAGAGGGTGAAGGGTTTGAAATTAATGTGTGCAGAGGGAGGGGGGCGAGGAGTGGCCTGGGTGGAGGAGGAGGAAGAAGATGAAGGAGACGTGAGGGAGAGAGAGGCGGAAAATATACCACAGAAAGCGAGAGACATTGAGAACGTGCAGAACTGGATTTATTTTTTGTATAGTTGTTATTATTATTATTATTATTATTATTACCACCATCAGTATCATCAACAACAAAATAGAAGCCAATTCATCATTACTGCTGTTTCCTCCTCGTCCTCGTCCTCGTCCTCGTCGTCGTCGTCGTCGTCGTCGTCCTCCTCCTCCTCCTCCTCCTCATCATCATCATCATCATCATCATCATCACCATATTTAACAAGAATTATGGCAAATAACTAGACCTATAAATGCTAATATTATCAAGGCTATGATAGGCTGGTAAGGTAATGGAGGCCTGGGGTGAGGTACTGATACTACAGGGTGATGAAATGATAGGCCTAGTAGAATGAGCCAGAGTCGTGGGGTAGCATTTGTTGAGTAGGCCTAAGCGTAGACCTCAAGCAGAGAGAGAGAGAGAGAGAGAAGCAGGGAATCCACACCAGGGATAAGAAGGGTAGCAATGATGAAGAGGGAATGTTTTGGCCCTGAAAAAAGAAAATCCATAACCTACATAATACCTTCCTTTCACAGACCGGGGTTCGAACCAGCGATGTCACGATCACCAGCCTATTATCCCATTTACCTAAACCTGACAAAGATCGCTAACCCCTTTTTTGCTCAGTTGATGGCCAAGTGTAGTCAGAGCGGAGGGCTATTTTGACTAGTAACCAAGGAGACTCTTTTCCATCTCATAACTAAGATCCATCGATTTATGTGCAACCACGGTTTAATATTCAAGCTGTGAGAGTGGCACAGTTCCGTCAAATGAAAATAAACAGTATATACTATAATTCCATCACACCAATATCATGTGGTATTACTCTGAATATACCGGTCATACCAAGGCGTTTATGTTGCAGCGGAAAAAAGGAAAAGGAGATACGGTGAAGTGGTTGTGAAAAGGAGGGTAAAGGGAAGTGGAAAGTACAAAGGAAAGAGAGAGAGAGAGAGAGAGAGAAATGGGTGGGCTGGAGGCAATTGGAGGGCCGGCTGAAGGGGCAAAAAGAGGATGGGGTAACGCGGACAAAAGAAGGGAGAGGCGGAGGAAAATGATGGGGTTGCGAGAGAGAGAGAGAGAGAAATTCAGCCTGCCTACTGAAGCAAGTCAGTGGGGTGGTGAATATGCAAAACCTGCTTTATTGCATTCGTCCACATCCTGCATATTCATTCGTCCAGGCCGCGCTGAATAAATGGCTGGATACTGCGCCACATCTCAGACTAATATCAAAACTGTGAAAATACATAGGTACAATCTTTGTCAATCTATGTTTATCCATTTTTTTCTGTACCTCTGTCTCTATATTTATTTATTTTCATCTATCTACCAATATATCTGCCTATATCTATCTATCTCTACCTGTATCTCTTATTTATTTATTTATTAACTCGGTAAAATGATCTCCAGCCGTTTCACCAATACCTCAGTTTTCATTATTTCCATTTTTTTTTTTCTTTTTTGGTCCTATTGTAGACAAAAGCTTAAGAGCCCGTTCCCTGAGATCCAGCAGTTCTCCTGTATCCTAAACAACTGAACATGTCGCAACTTCGGCGCTATTACCCATCGTCCTTACTGAATTCATGCCAGTCCTGGTAATAGCGGGGATCTTGTGGAAGTTCAACTGTGTCTGTTGTAATGAAATTCGATTGATGAAACTCTTCCCTGCCACAGTCCAGGATCGAAATCGCGTCATTCCCGACAACACACGCCGGCCACCACCTTCCTAGGATCAGGTAAAGTACCGGTATATATTCTGCTAATTTGTTCTTGCTACTTCCAAGCGACTGTATTCCACTCAGGGAAGATATTTTATTGTAATGCAGGGGTAATGAAGGCTGCATCCGACCCCTTCAAGTAGAAAAAAAAATCCCTCCAAAACTGAATGAAATCGTCTGAAGGATGCAAGAATAAAGCCAGAAGGCATTCCGAGAGGACACAGCCTACCTTCGACAACGGCAATAAAATTATTTACTGATGTAGGCTAAATCCTCTTTCATACCAGATGAATACTTTTATGGTCTCACACATAATTCTACAGCATTAGTCCGTCCTGTTACACAAATCAGAGAGTGCATACCTCCGCCAACGCCAAAAAATGTATAAGTTTTTCCTATATCCGGATCCGAATCCACTTCAAAATCTAATAAACTCTTCATTGACTCACTGCCTACCTCTCCTTCCAATATCACTGAAATCCGATAACGCTGTTTTGAGATGGGATACCTTGTGCACAATCAGACGTTAAACAGACACGGTGAACACATACCGGTGCCCTCTTGCAAACTCGCTGGCAAGGATATTAATAGGACATCATCGCAGTGAAGCTATTGATCCATTCACTTGGAGCGGACTCTCAAAAGCCCACTAAATTCCCCTGGTTGTATAAAAATAAAACATAAATGGGTCCTCGTGCTGCAGGGGTGAAAATGAGTGAGTGTGCGCGAGGGCTTGGGGAGGTGAGAGCTTGATGAGGTAGATGACAGAGATAAGAAAAATGAGGAGAGCAGGAGCGAGGAAGCAGGAGGAGAAAGAGGAGAAGAAACGAGGTTGGAGAAGTGGGAATGGTGGGAGAGACAGAATAAAAATTAAGAGAGACGTAAGCAGGAAAAGAGTGAGAGAAATTTAGGAAGAGGGAAAGGAAAGGAGAGGATGAATGAAGAAATGGAAAGGGAATGGAAAGAGAAAAGTAAAGAAGAAAGGTGGGCAAGAAGGAAGAGGGTAAAGTTGGGGGAAGAGAGAAGTGGGACGGGGGAAGGGAGAAATGGAGCAAGATTACATGACGGGTGTAAAGGGGGAAGAAAGGAACAGAGGAGAGGAAGAGTTAAAAGAAATGATGGAGGGAGTAGAGGAGAAAGGAGGAAGGAGAGAAAGCTTGAGGTGGAAGGGAGAGGCAAAAATCAGTAGGAAAGGAAAATACTAAAAATGCTGGAGGAGGGAAGACAAAAAAAAAAAAAAAAAAAAAAAGATGGAGGGAGGAGGAGCGAGAAAGACTAGAGTGGAACGGAGACACGAAGACTTAATGAGAGGAAGAGAGGGAGGCATATTTTGAGAGAGAGAGAGAGAGAGAGAGAGAGATGGACAGGTTCAGGAAGTAAGACACGGAAGAAAATAAAAAAGTGAGAAAGTTTGAAGTGGGGGAGAGAAGATGGGAAGTAGTACATTAAGAGAGAGAGAGAGAGAGAGAGAGAGAGAGAGAGAGAGAGAGAGAGAGAGAATGTAAAGCGAGGGAGGGAACGAGGGAGGCTAAGAATAACACTACGACCACACCCACTTCACCAACTGTATCTCTCTCTCTCTCTTATAGTCTTCTTCCCTTTCTTCTCCCTCACACTCCAAACTTCAGCACCTTTCGCCCTCCTAATAATCCTTCCCTCTTCTCACGCCCTCTCTCTCTCTCTCTCTCTCTCTCTCTCATCCTTCATCTAATCAGTATTGGTGGAGAAATAAAGTAGTGGATATGGAGAAAAAATGAGAGAGAGAGAGAGAGAGAGAGAGAGAGAGAGAGAGAGAGATCAGTTTGGTGGTGGAGAGAAAGGAGGCTGTAGGAAAGAAAGAGGGAGGGACAGGAGTGGTCACGAGAAGGAAGGCGGGAAGGAGAAAGGGTAAGGTTGTGAGCAGTGACCCATGACGTACCACCACCACCACCACCACCCTAACCGACCACACCACCACCACCCTAACCGACCACACCACCACCACCACCCTAACCGACCACACCACCACAACCACCACCACCCTAACCGACCACACCACCACCACCACCACCACCACCCTAACCGACCACACCACCACCACCACCACCACCCTAACCGACCACACCACCACCACCACCACCACCCTAACCGACCACACCACCACCACCACCACCCTAACCGACCACACCACCACCACCACCACCACCACCCTAACCGACCACACCACCACCACCACCACCACCACTCTAACCGACCACACCATGACCCCTATTTATAAAAGATCCTAACACACGAAAGTAGAGAATATAATAACTGGTTCATTTATTTTAACAAGGTGGAAATTCCGTCCTTCTATAGCCCATTTTTCGTGGCTCAATGGCAGGATAAGACAATATTAAGGCTAAAGATCATTTCCAAAGCACTTCTCCGTGATTATAGCACCATATTCTTATGTTAACCTCTCGTTACAGCTCAACACTTGGCATGGCGAGATGGCAATTTTGCGCCTAGTCAAAGTGGACAGAATGGAGGCAATGGTAAAATATAGCATAAACTGACATGAGGCCACGTCCTAGGCAGAAAAAATAAAAGATAAACTAAGGTACTGGAGTGGCAACCAACAGATGGAATGAGAACAAGATGCAAATTTAGAATGGTGGTAGAGGATGTGGTGGTGGAGGTGGTGGTGGCGGTGGTGGTGAATCAGTTTTTAGAACTAGCGGGTCACTCAGTGTGGCGCATCGCTCCGCCATCGGCATAGTAATTTCCAAACCACTCTTCATAATGGGTTAGGTTTTCATATTACGGTTTCGCAAAAAGTGTTTTCCGGATCCAGGACCTGTAATACGACTTGGATCGGTCCCTGGGACATGGCTATCTCCCCACCAAATTCGGCCCAAATCTCTCTTTTCGTTTTGAGTAACGGTAATTCTGCCAACAAACAAACAAACAAACAAACAAACTGAGGTGAAAACATACTCTCCTTGTCGGAGAGAAAGAGCGAATCTCCATAGTAGCTGACATGTAATTATTATACGGAATAATTTTGTTGTCTCGTATCTTCACAATAATATTCACTGTAGTTTGGCTGTGATGTGTTTGTCGGCTGCACGAGTGACAGGAAATGTATATAGGTTATAAATAATCTTATACTTAATATAAGGTTTGGAGAGGTTTTAATTTACGATACATGACCAAACCACTCCAAGCCTCCTTTCTTCCTTCACGCATACCTTCCCTCCCAAGCCCTTCCATGCACTGGTTCCGTTGGCCTGTGACCCTCTATTTCATGCCCTGTTGCCCCTTCATGAGTCTGTCTGTAGCCCTAGTAGATGTATCAGTAGCCCCTTTTTTAACATAGCACCGACCTGACCACCACAGCCTCCTGCTCACACATTCCACCCAACACCAACCTTTCCCTACCCTAGTGTGGTTAGTCTGTGGCACTCGTTTTATTAGCCTTTGTAGCCCCTTTTACAGTTTGTGGTCCCAGTAGGCTATCTGTCCTTGTGAGACCACTCTAGACTCCCTCACCCATTCCATCACACCCCAGGCCTCCCTTGCCCTGGTTCGGTCAGCTTGTAGCCCCTTATTTCAGTCCTTGTAGTCCTAACATATGTATAAGTAGCCCCTTTATAATGTAGTCCCAACTATATCAAACCAGCCTCCTCACACATTCCATCCCATCCCAGCCCTACCTTACCCTACCGGTTTCCTAGTTTGGGCAACCTGTCGGCCTCTATATTATCCCTCGTAGGCCTAGTCCTGGTGGAAGTAGCCTACCGGTAGCTCCTTTTTTTTATATACTACCCGGTAGCCTGTCACTCCTCGCTAGCTTCCTCACACATGCCATCTCACCCCTGCACTACCCCACCCTACCTTACCATACCCGACCCTGACATACCCTCCCCTCCCCTCCCCCCGTCTCCTTTGCCCTGTACAGCTCTACCATTGCCTATCCACTGTCATCCTACCCTACCTTACTGTACCTTAGCTTTCCCTGCTCTACCCACCCTTACTCTACCCTTCCCTTCCCTTTCCAACACTACACTACCCTACCCTACTCTACCTTCCCCTCTCCTACACTGCACTACTCTGCCCTACCTTACACTTCTACCCTACCCTACCTTACTCTACCTTCTCCTCCTCTACACTGTACTACTCTACCCTACTGTACCAGTACGTACCCTACTACCCTCTTACCTTACACCATCCTGCCTTGTACTACCTTACTCTCTCCTCCCTTACACTAACCTACCCTGCACTATTCTATTCTGCCCTACCCTACCCTACCTTCTCATCCACTGCCCTAGCCTTCCTCACCCTGTCCTACCCTACCCTATACATGATTCTCTCTTAGGCTCTCCCAGCAAATAAAATCACTAATGCAAAAGTACACAGAAACCAAAACACACCAAAGAATGTTCCCCAGACTCTCCATTCTCTCCACTGCACTGTTAAAGTCGACACTCCATTCAAATCAACCCTTTCTCCCTCAATTCTCCACTCAATTGCTATCACAGTTCCCATTCCTTTCAATCGACCCTTGTCCACTCCTAAACTTTCTCTGGCGTTCTATCTAATTCTCCGCTTCCTTCCATCCCATACTGTCCACTCATTCATCTTCTTCACGTCCCTTCATCTCTTATTGTCCACCTGCATCTACTCCACTTCCCTCTACCCCTTATCATCCACTCTTTCACCTTCTCCACTTCCTTCCATCCCTTATTGTCCTCTCTTTCACTCTCTCCACTTCTTCATCATGGAAAAACTCACAATCAATGGCGTCTTTTCGGTAGAAAGAACAAATAATTAAAACCGTTAACATACTATCGTTATTACGGTGACCCGAGAGGGCAGGATATAACTGTGGGACACGACAGATACGGGAGTTCAAAGTAAATAAATACTATATTAACATGACTCCAAATCTCAACCGTTACGGAGCGACGGTTACTGAAGGTCTTATGGATGAATTATGAGGGATATCAATCATGCCATAAGGTCATCAGTAACTGCATATGTGTAACGGCTGACACTTGGACACATGTTAAAACGGCCTATTTTACTTCGAATTCCCTCATCATTTCCCAAAGTTATGCCCTTGCCTCCCGTGACACACTGTATATTTCTCTCTCCCCTTCCCTGTCTTCGGCGCTGCCGCAACAAATATTACCATCAACAAACTATTGGGTTTATGTCCCGGGCCCCACACCGAACACACGTTACTCTGCGATATTGTTAATGACTCCTCTTAACTCACACGCCAACACAACTTAATTAATATCGGGGCAAACTTGTTGCTCATTTTTATATAGAGAGGGTGTTGTCGAAGGCCGTTGTTAAACTCTTCACTCCGATGATGAACGGAATATATACCGGTATTTCATCCTGGAAGTTACCAAACGCTCTTAGCCTATTCAGCTTTGAAGAGATTTTTGAAACCAGATGCGTTACAAATTTTCGGGCCTTCGTTAATACATTTAAAAGCATTCTTTTTCATAAACAGCGAGTGATGCAGAAGGCCTAAGTTAAACCCTTCAGCAGGATAACGTCCCCTTTTTCTAATTTATTTGTGCTACTCCTAGACGATGTTATGTACGAACCATTACTTCCTTCAGTACGATTATGAGTTTTCAGTCTGTTCTACAGTCATACGATTCTCTTTAGTCTGATTCAGTACGATTTTATTCACTATGATTCCATCCCCACACGATTTTAATGAGGACAGAAGTAGTAGCTTGGTAGGGGAGGGTGTGGGTCAGCAGAGTGGCGAAGTGGAAAAAGGTAAGAAAAAAAAAAGGGGGAGGGGAAGAGGAGGATTAGAACGGATGGGGTTAGAGGTCAAGTGAGTAGGGAGCTAGTTGTGTGGTGGAAAAGCCTCTGTGCAGTAGTAAAAGACTGTGTGTGTGTGTGTGTGTGTGTGTGTGTGTGTGTGTGTGTGTGTGTGTGTGTGTGTGTGTGTGTGTGTGTGTGTGTGTGTGTGTGTGTGTGTGTGTGTGTGTGTGTGTGTGTGTGTGTGTGATGTAGTGGTAAAGTTGTTTCATGTCTGATAATGTGAAGCTCATACAGGTAGCGTGAGGTGTAGCAAGGTGAAGTATAGCTTAATGAAGTACCATATGACTAAGCGAAATGCAGTAGTGTAATATCTTCCACAGCAAAGTTACATTTCTAACTACAGTACATATTCAGTTACGCCTTTCTCTCTCTCTCTCTCTCTCTCTCTCTTATAACACAGGCTGGTGGTGGTGAGTCAGTGAGTGTCGATGGTATATAGTAATTAATAACTGCATGATGGTAGGGTGGGGCTGGGTGGATGATGGTGGTCTCTCTCTCTCTCTCTCTCCTTTTATTCTCATCCTGCCACACTTTCTCCCACATCCCCCCTCCCTCTCTCAACATACATATCAGATACCTTAATTTCTCCTGCCCTCTTCCTTCCCTTCCACCCCTCATTCCCCCACATTCTCTCTCTCTCTCTCTCTCTCTCTCTCTCTCTCTCTCTCGTCCCACTTCTTTTGTTCGTCAATTTGGCTCTTTTTTGTATCTCAATAATTTCTCCCCCTTTCCTTTCTTTACCTATTTCATCATCTTGCGGTTTTTGCCTTCTTAGTCACTCTCTCTCTCTCTCTCTCTCTCTCTCTCTCTCTCTCTCTCTCTCTCTCTCTTCTCCTATACTTCCCTTCCTCCTAATCCCAACCTCTCCATCAACAGTTCCCTACTTCCTCTTCCCCTTCCGCTCCCTCCCATCTATCTTTGTACCGGTACATATTTATTTGTTTATAAATTTATTTGTCTCTTTATCTGTCTGTTTTTTTATTTGTCTCTTTATCTGTCTGTTTGTTTGTCTATCTTTTTATGATTTATCTATCTTTACAATTACCGGTAATCCATCTTTTTACGATTTCTTCCAATCAACTTGGCTCTTCGTCTTGTCCCTACATTCATCTATACCATATCCCCTCTCTCTCTCTCTCTCTCTCTCTCTCTCTCTCTCTCTCTCTCTCCGACTTCCCTCCTTTCCTCTTATGCTTACTGTCTATTTCACCAACTTCCCTTTCTTATATCCATCTTCCTTTTGTTTATCCCGCTCCCACTTTCTCTATTTCCATCCCCCTCTCTCTCTCTCTCTCTCTCACTTTCTCTCCCTCCCTCTCTCCCAGACTCACTTTCAAGTCCAAGTCATCACTGTATCTGGCAACTCCACCCATTTATCTCAATTTCGCCACTCTGAACTCCATTTTGTCTAATTCTGCCTCTCGCACCAGCCCTCCACACCCACCCATCCTCCCTCCCTCTGTCCCTGCCGGATGTGTGCAGTCTGAGTCCTACACTGCAACACATCAACACAACATGCAACGCTTCTGCAACTTAGGCTCTCCACTTTTCTTGCAAATTTACTGCACTGCATCACATCAACACAACGTGCTCTGCCTCTGCAACAGGCTCTCAACTTTCTTGTCACTTAGCCTATCAACATTCATGTATCGTATCATCTTCCACGGCTAATTATTAATTTTCCTGAATCTTCTACATTTTCTCCTGCAATTTTTTCTTTTTTTACAAATGTTCAGCTTTCAAGGAACATTTTAATTCTCCAGCAACTTATCACTAGACATTAATTCCTGTACATAAACACCACTAGCTCCTGAAACTTTGCCTACTGTACCAGTCAAAGCAAAAGCTATCTTGCCAATTTCATCCAAAGTAAATCAGGCTTTCATGTCTCGAGTAAGATATTTAAGTCTAGACACTTGGTTCAATAATTTCCTAGTTAACGTACCTAGATTTTACAGTAATTTTCGTATAAAGATGTTCATCCAGTGGCATATAAACAAACATAACGCTGCTACATCGCTCCAGACCTATGCCCAGGAGAGATTCCTTGTGGCCCATGGTGCCAAGGGAAGAATATTTACCGTACTACATTATAATTAAACCCTGGCTTGATCTCCTGGCCCCTCTTGTGCCATGCCATGATGTTTTGGTACCAATAACATCTCCCCTCTCCCGGGCCCTGCTCCAGACCTGAACCCTGCTTATAGACCCACAACTGGAGGGATTTTACCATACTACATCTCTCCCACAGCCTAACAATTTTCCTGTAAGTTATCTCCACCATTAACTCAACTGCAATTTATCACTACCATCGACTTTCTTCCAACTTATTACCCTATAATTTAGCAACTCATGCAAACCACCACTGACCGTCCATCAACCTTCCACCACAAACTCTCTTGAAACCAATCACATGGTCTCCTACAGCCCATCGAATTCCCTGCAGCCTTGTAATCCTCCAGCAACACAACACCACCATCGCCATTCCTACATCTTATCAACCCTGCAACGTTCCAGTTCTCCTTCAACCCCTCACAGCCACCAGCTCTTACGCAATTTTACGTTAGCTACAATCAAATTTCCTGCAACTCACCACGATTCTCCAGCAAAATCCCTGCAATTCCCAATCAAAATTCCTGCAAAGTATCATAATTCTCCTGCAACTTCCTGCAACCCAGCATTGGCTTGACACTGAACAGGAAGTAGCTCCGCCATGGTCTGAACAAACAACAGTGTTCTCTAACAGCCGCGCCGCTGCCCGACCTTCTGTCCCCTAATGTAACTCACTGTACTTAAGTTCCTATACTCTGTCCATTTTCAGTTGGCCAAAAACTACTATCTCTCTTGACCTGGAGAGCTGTAATAAGATATCAACACTAAACCATGATGGTAATCAGAAACACTGCACTAGGTCGGGATGTATACAGTAGATCTGATAGAAAATACGTTATACAGGTAATTTAGCCAACATGACTGTAACTCATCTCTTAGACCTGTAGAGGAGAAGTGCGTTCAAGCCCCAAACAGATGAGAGTGCTCTACGGTGCGATGCTGTTCAAGAACTATAGGGCCTAGTCAT
Organism: Coenobita brevimanus; assembly: GCF_032717465.1. Lineage (NCBI taxonomy): Eukaryota > Metazoa > Arthropoda > Malacostraca > Decapoda > Coenobitidae > Coenobita > Coenobita brevimanus. The sequence goes on from NC_137055.1 coordinate 33,843,408, forward strand.
GGCATCATTCTGTCCCTAAGCTTCGGGAAATACGCGGCAGGAAGAAAATCTCTGCTAAATTAAGGAAGACAAAATAACCCCCTCCCCTCCACCACCCCACCCCACTGCTGTGACTCTGTATATATGGGAAGTAGCTAGGTAACGCCACCATGTCTGGACAAACAGCTGTGCTCTCTACCAGCAGCACCAAAAGCCGATCTCCTATCTGGCTATAAAGCTTACTACATCAAAGGACCTACGGCATCATACAATCTTATTTTACGGGCTACGTAGTCTATTGATGCTTTTGTATGACGTCAGCAAAGTCATTTATTAGTCTACTGGTGTTACCACTACACGATTACAGAATATTAAACTTAGCAAGGGGATCAGATCCAGTAACGAAGGAGTATATGAAGGCTATGCAGTACAATTATAATCCCTATAGTTTGAGAAGTATATTCTACGGTGAATATAAGTATCGTGTGGTGGAAAAAATTACAAACTGCATCACCTCACTCACGGGGTTAAGAGCGATGGCGTCATTTATTAGTCCTATCACCAAAAGATTAAATCCAGCTCAAGGGGACCGGCTTTTTGGTGGTGAAAGAATCTGTTTCAACCTCCGCTGATCCCACATCACAACGCTTGTTTATATCCCGGCTTAATTCTTCTTACCGCCAGCCCACTAGCCTATATTAAACTTTGGAAAGATCTCTAACAGTAAAGAGGTTTGACACACTCTTCATTAATTCTTTCAATACCAGGACAACTTTTTATAATCCCGTTCTATTCTTGTTGCCGTGTTACTAATATATTCAGCGTATAAGGAGATCTCTGGTGGTGAAAAAGGCAGAAAGGGGACGACTTTATACATCCCAGTTTAATTCTTCCTACCGCCAGACGAAAACATTAAGCTTTGAAGAAAGATCTGGCAGCGAAAACAAAAAATAAAGTAACGGAATAAGCACAACATTAAACGTACTTACAAATATATGAGCGAAAGCAGACGTATATACAAGCAGTCTTGTATACAATTCAAGCTTAAGTGGGTTCAAAAATACGACCCCACATCTCCCACAATATTTAGCATACCAATGTGGATAATCATCACACACTCTGGCCGAGACTAATCTCACCCTTGCATACGATGACGCCATACTATCTTCTCGCTATCTTTAGACTATTTTCTGTAGCTTTGGGGAGATTTTTCGAGCCAGAGGGGTTAGATAGAGCCTAGATTAACCCCAAAACTAATAATGGGCTCCTCTAAAACGAATTGTCAAATAGCAGTAAGACTAAACATAAAAACAATAATCTTTTTAAAGAGGTGACAGACGTTTATGATAAAAAGGGAAAAGGAAAACACAAACGCTGAAGCTAGCAGCGGTGCCCAGTGAGTATACCTAATTAAAGAATAAATATACGGTACCTCACTGGCAGGAATAACAAATAAACGAAAGCTCGGTATTGCTTGTAAAATATTATGCCAATTACCGTATCGTGTTGGACCTCAAAACTGTTATGCATTCAGCCACAACGATTACACGGCACAACGGGACGTGCAGAGGCTTGCGGTAGCGGTGGTGTAGATGGAAGTATTCTCGGCCCGGAAAGAAGCGGTCCCTGGTTTGATTCCCTGACTTCAAAACCTTGGGCAAGATCCCTTTACCCCAAATTATTCGCACCCAAATCTCTCGCAATATTTACTACAGCAGCTGAATTAGTGACCTCAATCGTAAATCCGACTGCTGCGTACCAAAGTCCGGGGGATTGTTTGAGTGCTTTCCTTGTCAGTCACACACACACACACACACACACACACACACACACACACACACACACACACACACACACACACACACACACACACACACACACACACATAAACAAACACGCACACACAGCAGTTCTTGTTGTCCCTGGTTCACGCAAACACGAACCCAGTGTACCCGCAACCATTCAGACATATCAAAAGAGTGCGACCAGAAGTCTTGCGTTGAGGGAGTGTCGAGGGATTGGTTGTGTTGTGATAGACTAGTGGGGTTCAGGATGCGGGTACAATAAATGGGAAGAGTGATCAGTGGTAAAGGAGGGGACCCAAGAAAAAAAATAAATAAAACTTGGGCTGGTGGGAGCAGAGGATTGTAATTACTTTCAAACATTTTTAACCACAAGTTTCACAAGACCCACTGCCATGCCCAACACCCCCGCTAATGCCATTGCACTGGGACTGAATGAGACAGCTCTAGCACGTATTCAGAATGGGTGCGTGGGTACCAATTTTAGTGCCCTGCTGGTGACATGTGAAGGTGTGAACGCAACCTGGTACTCATAAGAGGACTAAGGGGTTTCAGGGACGGACTGTGTAATCTAAATAAATTAAAAAGATAATATACGTTAATAATGTATGAGGGGTTGCAATACCGTGAGCGCAAAAGTGTCTATCTTAAAAGTCTGGCAGCTATTCAGGCACTACAGCGGGGTGATATCAGAGATTGTTTGTACAGGTCCTGTTGAGGGACTGTTAGTGTTTTGTTAATGTGATGCATGATGTGTGTTGTGGCAGGGTGTTAGGAACGGCATTACAGTGAGGGCAGAGGGTATGAATGAGCTTGGCTGATATTCAAGCGCTTATCCTCAGCAGGCTAGATGATATACGTTTAAGGACTGTCTGAGTCGTCAGAATGTGATGCATGATATGGTTAAGTCTGCTCTGGTGAAAGGAATGACATCACAGTGCGGGCAGAGAAGGTTACGACTGAGTCTGGTACAGTAAATGTCCAAGCAGTTTAGTCGAGTGATATCAAGGATCATGTGTAGAGGTTACACTGAAGGACGGATGCAGGATCTAAACTGTGGTGTGGTGTGAAAAACGGCATTACAGGAAGGGCACAGAAGGTTACCAACGAGCTTGGTTGACATGCAAGCACTTTATCAGATCGTTTAAAAGGTTATGTTGAAGGTCAGTAAATGTGAGAATGGAATGCATGATGTATGTTGCGTTGTGTTGTGGTGTGAGGAGAGGCATTACAGTGAGCGAAGAATGGGTTATAAACGAGTCTAAGATATACAACTATTCTTAATTGTGTGTGTGTGTGTGTGTGTGTGTGTGTGTGTGTGTGTGTGTGTGTGTGTGTGTGTGTGTGTGTGTGTGTGTGTGTGTGTGTGTGTGTGTGTGTGTGTAACAGTTAAAGATTATTTGTGTTGTGAGAATGAGGTAATGCTGGTAAGTGTGTTGTGGTATGAGAGGCGGCATTACAGTGGGGGCAAAGTAGGCTATAAACGAGTCTAGCAAACATCCAGACACTTCAGCTGGTGTATCAGGAATCTTTAGTACAGAAGTTATTTTCAAGACTGTGTTGTGAAAATGTGATTCGTGATGTGTGTTGTGTTGTGATGTGAGGAGCGACATTACAACAAGGGCAGAAGAGGGTACTAACTAATTTGGTATAGTTCTAGCACTATCTGATACTTAAAGCTAAATGTACTGAAGGATTGTTTAAGTCGTAAGAATGCAATAAATAATGTGTATTGTGTTGGGATGTGAAGGGCGGCATTGCAACGTAGGTAGGCTATACTAGGTTACGAATGAGTCTGTCATAAATCCACGCACTTAAGCTTCATGTTATCAAGTGGAGATTACGTTGAAGGAGTGTCTATCTTGTGGGAATGGGGTGCATGATGAGTGTGTCGTGGTGTGAGGGATGACATTACAGTGAGAGCAGAGTGCACTGCGTACGAGACACACCTATACACTTGACCCACTACCGGGTATTGATAGTGGTGGGAAGAGTAGGCTAATTATACAGTAGGTATTCTGTAACGGCCACGTCCCGGACTGGCATATACAGAAAGCTTGTATGAATAAAAGTATCGATATTCAGGTAACCGATTTCACTGGACACTGTTAATAATTTTCATATACTTATACTTTCCCTTCCACCCTTTATTATAGGGGGAACAGGGTGGTGGTGGTGATGATGATGATGATGATGATACATTTCTGGGACGAAGTCTAGCACTATAAGACACTGGTACGCTACATGGCCCATACTGTCTGCCTGGAATATTACAAAAAGAGACATACATATATACACAGGCCTACATATACAGTTCATTCTGGTGGGGTTAGGTTCAAGAAATGTTTCACCACACCGCGTGACCAACTGACCTTGTTGCTTCATCTTTGTCTGCTCTGCCTACCTACCACACCGGAGACACACACACACACACACACACACACACAGTTTCTATTGGTGGACTGGTGTTGCCATTGCACAATATCCAGTAACGGTACCAGATATCCTCCATAAGCACTGTTACATAAGACGTCTGGCACTACCCTCTGTTGTACCAATCCTTTGGTACGTTGACCCCTCACGTACGTGTATCGTAGTTTTACTGCTATAATACGATTTAGGTCAATTAAGCTTAGAGAAATATCTTTACACACACACACACACACACACACACACACACACACACACACACACAAACATGTATATACCGTACATAATAATGCTCACGTCTGTGGTAACCCGGCCTCCTTGAACCAGACCTCTCTCTCCTTCCTGACCTTCCCTCTCTCTCCCTCTCACCCTCCATCGTCAGCAACATTCCTTCATCAAGCCTCCCTCCCTCACACTCACTGCACCAGCCCCTCTCACTTCAAGCACATCACCCTACTCATCCACGCCATCTCATCCTATTTTTCGCCCGCCTTAACTTGGTGGAGATTTTCGCCCTTTTGCAGCTTACTTCCCGTACTTCAATGGCAGAAACTGGTAACGTCCTTTCCACAGTATGCCTTCGTGACTACTACCATATTCTAGCGTCGATCTCTTGTAACGGCTCAGCATACAAGATTGTGAGACTGCAATAGTAGGTAAAGTTAAAGCAGTGTAGGTATTCTAACATTATCTCCTATCATTCTTACATGTCTCATTCTAATATTTCTGAAAACTTAATGCACAACCTACATCTCAAAAACTTCACCTCTCTCTCTCTCTCTCTCTCTCCACCATCCACACTCCCACTCATAAATCCACCCACTCCACTCACACTTGAAGATGACCTCATGTCCTAAGCCTCCACCACCTCCCACTCCACCTTCTCCGCCACGCAGTTCATTCTCTCTCTCTCTCTCTCTCTCTACCTTTTCTCATCATCCCTCCTCCCTCCTTGCCTATCTACTTCCCTTCCCCCTCCCTTACTTCCATCTTGCCTCATCCACTTTTCCCTCCCCTCATCCTCCTACCACACTTCTCCCCCTTCCTTCCTTGCCTACATCCCTCCTCCCTCCAGGTCCGTCCCTCACTTACTTCCCTCCCTCCTTACCTCACCTCTCCCTCCCTTCCTCCTTCATTTCCTCTACTCTCTCCCTGCCTCACCTATTTCCCTCCTCTCTTCCACCCTACCTTACCTCTTTTCCTCCCTCCCTCCTTGCTTCACCCACTTCCCTCCACTTCTCTACCATACCTACTTCCCTCTTTTTCTCTGTCTTACATCTCTCCTTCCCTCCCTGCCTCACTTTCCTCCTTTCCTTCCTACTACCTCTCCTCCTCCATCACTGCTCCACTCCACCTGCCTCATCAAGGTTGGCGGCTCAGAAGCCATAAGGCACCACCACGATTCTCTCTCTCTCTCTCTAATCCTAGGAGTCAAAAGCTTAAAAATACCCTAAATTAAAGGTCTCCACCAACTCTTTCGCTGTCACCGTAACCCCTACTGTGACTCGCTCCCTTCACCGCAGTGGTGCATCAGTCTCCCTGCTTCATGTCGATATTATATTGGAGATCGTTCTGATATCTACCTGTACCCGTACTGCTCTCTCATTACGACGGGCACGCAGCATCCACTTATCAACACATTCTCAATCCTTTTCCGTCATACGCTGCGGACTTGACCGGTAATCTCATTTCTTCATGAACACAAATGGTCAACTTTGGAACTCCCTGTCTGCTTTTCTCCCTGCGTATGAACTCCAGTGCTCAAACCCAGAGTCTGGGTTGCTCGAAATACATGAATCTTGATTTTGGCTTTCTTTAAAAGGGATGGCTTTATAGTAACAACCACAACAATAGTACCGGTACTGCAGCAACACCAATAATAATTAGCGATACATAAATCACATCGCTCAAATGACAAACCCTTCACTACGAGGTCGTTCTTATGATAAACACAGGGTGATCTGTAAATTGCGCTCCACTAGAAACTCACTTAGCAGCATCTAGTTGTTGCAGGGACGGCTCGGTCGTGAGTAGAAAATCAATAAATGATGCAGGGTACACTGAAAACGCTAACTAAGCCGTCCCTTCAACACACGAGAAATTGCTCGGTGGAGTGATGTTATTAGAATTACCGTAACTGAAAATGGCGTTAGTGTACAGCTGAGGTTAATAAATACTGTCTCCTTCACTGCCATCTACAGATTTTTCTTATGACTGCATAAAAATGGTTTGGTAGAAGCGAGGACAGAATGGAAAAAAAATTCCCATTGTCCTTAGCTCTCTCATGGTCGGGACGAGTTAGTAAACTATTCTGTACCAGCTAACGCCAGACGATGTTATTGGTTTCAGTGAATCGTAGAAGCCGAATAGAGTTAAGGGGGTCTGGAAGACATGCAACACCACATCGGGTATACCATGTAGCCTACACAGACGCAACACTTCCGGGCCATGAACACTACCGGCACACGAACACATTTCTTGGTACCTACTATTGGGACCATGAAGTCTTGGTACGCCCTGAACGATGGCAGGATAGTCTGTTGCGTTATGTTGTGTGGGTCTTGGTCTTTTGTGCCCTAGTACTTTTCCTCGTATGCTAGCACGTGAACATCTTTCACGGTATCCTGGCACATGTGAACACTTGGCACACGAACATCACCACCACTAGCACTATGACACATACGAACAGTTGGCACACGAGCAGCTTTGGCACATGAAAACTTCCTGGTACACTGGCATACGATTTTTTTTTTTTTTTTTTTTGCCACACTAGCACACGAAAACTTCTGATACATGAATGATACACTACACTGGCCCCGTCATAAGCTCCGTCAGTGCTGTCCTGCCTTCCATATTTCTCATCTCCCTCAAATCGACAGACAGCATCCTTTTTCCTGCTTTGTTATCGCTATCTTCACCTCAAAGAATTATGTATCATAGTCTTCACCAGCCTCCAACAGACCTTTAATTATGTTGCTGTTTGCTTTCCTCCGCAGCCTACTTCCTCATACTCTTTTTGCTGCGGTCTTCAAACCCCGCATTATCTTGCTTACTTTTGATTTGCGGAAGAAACATCATAGAAGAAATTTGACTTAAAACTGTGCAACAAACTGATTCCCGTTATTATTTCGTCGGAATCCGGTGTTATGGTTTTGGAAACATTTACATCACTCTATAGTAGTATCGCCATACCCTGCATAACTGACGTGCTGAATTATACTGATAAACCGTATCCAACAATAAATCGGTAGGGAAAAGGTGTTAGGGAATCATCTTTATCGACGAGAGCACGTGCCTAAGTCACCGTAGTTACAAAGAATTCAACGCACAAACGAATACTTCCAGGGAACGATGAAAGTCGATCAACAAACCCAACATGGCCCCTAACTTAGGTATTTTATTTGCGCGATGATGAAGATGACGACGACAACGAATGGGAAGATGTAATGATAATGCTTTAGGGTCCAGGTCATTTCGGCTGTCAACCTGTTAGGACATACAGTACATCCGAAAGAAACCACATTCGTTTAGAGCAAGGCTGACCACCTTGAGTGGCTCGAGCAAGTCTCGAGACACTATGAACTGAAGTGAAAAATAGTAGTAGGCCTACTCGTCCCTGCATCGAGCACACCGCAGGTCATTTGCTGTCCTGGACTGAATCAGTCAACATGCCAACAATAGCTCTACTGTGTGTTGTCTGTGTAAAGGGATACGACACAATCAGCATGCGATCACTGTGAGAGCAGTATACGGATATCGTCAGCGGATATTAGGATCAACCCTGCTAGTGCTTCTCTACGTGTTCAGCTCTAGACAGAAGAGATTGGCGGAAAATTTTAAAAGGAACCTGCTTTCAAGCGATTTTTACTGATGAATATAAATCTCCTTGGCCTTAAAGTCCAGGGACTAATTGCCTATATCAGACACACATGGGCAGACAACAGTATATGGAGACCAGACACAAGGAGTGTTTTCAACATGAATGTTCGTACAAATAATGATGCTGAAGGGAGACACAGACGACTGAACTGTCGCGGTCGTGCAAGTAAGCACTCTTACATACTAACAATTGCCACATACCCTGCTAGTCCCTGTGCAAGTGCAGTTAGTGAAGGAACAAAAGCTACAGCGACATCAAAAGAAACACTTCAAGAGCATTCAGGGTCGTCTATTCAATTTGTGGGATCAGTATATTATTATGGAAATAATGACTTCCCAACTTTTCTCTGCCTGCAGTCACCTCGCAGCACCATGTATACTGTAGTGTTGAAGGTAATAAAGTAGCTTGACTGTACTGTGTCTTTTATTTACTGTGCTGATGTTCATTTTTTAATTAACCTATGCTTGTGTTATACAATACTGTACTACCCTTTGGCCTAAATATCTTACATTACAGCCTATACGTCTTCGGCCTACAAGATAAGGCCGAGAATATGGCCGAATAGTCCCGAACTCATGATTTACAATATTTACCTACCTTGTGACGGCGAGTAATTCCACTATAATTGCACGCGTGACGTAATGTAATAATCCACAATTACATCCTCACTTCCTTGGTCACTCCACCCGCTGCCTACTCCACTTGTGCGTAACTCCACAAATTATACCACTTATCCTCCACTTTTCAGCACTCCCGGGGCATGACACACACTTGGAACTTTTCACACTGTGTATTCGTCCTGTGCGACGCTTTTTAGAGTTTCCAGATAATTATCTTTAATGTCTGAACACATTCCAAACTTTAGGACAATCCAAAGTGAAGAGAGCATACACACACTCTTCGTCGGTAGTTGCGACACTGATCAGCTGAGATGCCTGCGTTGTTAACACGTGCACCACCAGACCGGGAGAAAAAGTATCGTACGCCGCACAGGTAAATTAGCCGCCTCAATTTCTTAGAAAATGATGACTCAAACATAACCCATCATTCATTTATGATATATTGCTTTCACTTTATAAACTATACAGCGTGTTACTTGTTCCTTGAGTGAGATTGCAGGATGCCAAATCTTCCTACGTGCGGCAGCTGCCACCGCCGAGCAGGAAAACAACGAGGTAAAGGAAACTTTCTGTCATTGCTTTTGGTTTAATTGTTGATACACATAATTGTTTACTTGCATGAATCACTGAAACATTACGATAAGCCAAGCCAATAACTCCACCCCCAGCAAACACCAAGAGAAAGGAAGGGAGAGAAAGCGAGAAATGGAGCGCAAGACGAGGGGAGGGAGATGCTGGGGAAGACACGCGCCGGGGTAGCGTTCTTGGGTTCTGTGTATTTCCAAACACCGCCACCTCGGCGTTTATTTTGCACTTTACACCTCAGCATCCTCCAGTATGACACTGATACAAAACACGTGAATATTAAATAGTCATAAATGGCTTACAACAGTGCGTCAAATATTTAGGCTACAATATAATTCGTTAAGATACTGCAACTAAAACCTAAACCGTTAGCGGTGAGAAAGATAGGTGTAGAAAAGAACAAGAGGGGAGGGAGAAGGTGTGTGTGTGTGTGTGTGTGTGTGTGTGTGTGAGAGAGAACCAGAAACAGAAGAAACGTTAAAAAACCTACAGGAACAATGGAATTAAGGTCAGACAAAAACAAGGGGAGAGAGAGAGAGAGAGAGAGTAAGAGGATGGAAGGGTTAGGGTGAGAAAGTGGGAGGGTGAGGGTGAGAGAATAGGAGGGTGAGGGTGAGCGAGTGGCAGAGTGTGGGTGAAAGAGTGAGAGGGTGAGGGTGGAAGGGTGAGGGTGAGAGAGAGGGTGAGGGTGAGGGTGAGAGTGAGAGGGTGAGGGTGAGAGAGAGAGGGTGAAGGTGAGAGAGTGAGAGGGTGAGTGTGAGAGTCAGACAGTGAGAGTGAAGGTGTGAGAGACAGGGTGAGAGTGAGAGTGCGTGAGTAAGTGAGTGAGTGAGTGTGAGAGAGTGGGTGAGAGGGTGAGACTGAGTGAGTGAGTGAGTAAGTGAGTAAGAGAGGGAGAGGGAGAGAGAGGTGAGTGAGTAAGAGAGGGAGAGGGAGAGAGAGGTGAGTGAGTAAGAGAGGGAGAGGGAGGGCCGTGACTATCAACACAGTCTGGCCTGTTGCTAATGCCAAGCGTGCTCGGTTGGCTGAATGAAACGGAGTGAGGAGGAGAGGGAAGGAAGAAGGAAGAGGAGAGGAAAGGAAAAGAGAGGAGAAGAGAGGAAAGAAGAGGGAAGGAGGACGAGAGGAAGAAGGAGGGAGAAGGAAAAAATGAGAAATGGAAGAGACGAAACTAGGAATAAGGAAGAGACAGGAAGTAAGGAGAGGAGGGAGTAGAGGAGGAAGACGCAAAGATGAAAGGAAAGGAGGAGAGGAGGAAATGAGGAAAGGGAAAGCTGGAAGGGAGGAAGAGTAATAAAGAAGAATGCGAGAAACAGAGGGGCATGGAAGAAGCGAGGACAGGAGAGGAGGGGTCGAAGAAGGAGGAGTAAGATGGAAGCAAAAAGGAAGAGATGAGAAGACAAAGACCGAGGAAGAAAGGCAGAGAAAAGAGGAGGAGGAGTAGGAAAGGAAAAAGATAGGAGGGAGGGAGGCAGTAAAGAAGTAGGAGGAGGAGATAAGAGCGAGGAAGAAGGAAGGGAGGAGGAGGAAGGAATAAATAAGGAGAGAGAGAGAGAGAGAGATGAGCAAGGAATCCCTACTTTTTCTCCTCAGTCTCCTTCCTCTCGTCCTCGATACACTAATGAAGCGTCTCATTAATAGTTTTCCAGTCCTGTTTCCCCTCGTGTGTGTGTGTGTGTGTGTGTGTGTGTGTGTGTGTGTGTGTGTGTGTGTGTGTGTGTGTGTACTGAGTCTATTTCTCTGTTTTCTTCTCAGTTTGCTTAATCACATAATTGTCTGTCTATCCACCTGTCCGTCTATCTATCTATTTGTCTATCCATTTACCTATCTATCTACCGGCAATATTTTTTCTTTCTGTGTCCTCTTATCTGTAGATGAAGCCGTGGGTTCTTGATATATTTTTATTATTTATGTCTATTTGTGTCTCATCTATCACGAGGGGAGAGAGAGAGAGAGAGAGAGAGAGAGAGAGAGAGAGAGAGAGAGAGAGATTGTCACTACACAGATCACACACACAAACCAAGGTTCTTTCTAGGTGATCCCGGCCTTAATATAAATAGGAAGTCGGCCTTCCATTGCTAAAACCTTAAGAATATAAAAGAGAGAGAAGGAGAGAGAGAGAGAGAGAGAGAGAGAGAGAGAGAGAGAGAGAGAGAGAGGGGGTGGTAGTCGCCCGAGATGTTGTGGTTGTAATGTGATCCTTAGGTGACCAGCACGTGAACTCTCTCTCTCTCTCTCTCTCTCTCTTTCGTTGATATTTTTGCATGTGTATCAGTTCTGCGTACCTCCCTGCCTCTCTCGTTCATCAAGTATTGAAAAAAGTGAAAAGATTCTCTCTCTCTCTCTCTCTCTCTCTCCCCCAGCCACCCCTAATACACCGCTTAACACTTTGGCAAGCACATCAATATTCAAATCAACAGTTATCATACTTGTTCGATTATGTAAATGAGGGAGGGAGAGAGGGAGTGGAGGGAGGGAAGGGGGGAGAGGGACATATTGAGGTGGGATGTAGGAAGGGAAGGCGGGAGGGAGGAGGGGAGAGGGTTAGTGACAGGGATGGGGAGGAGGGAGGGAGGAAGAGAGTTAGCGAGAGGCGTAGGAATGACGGAGGGAGGGAAGAAGTGTGATTATGAAGGAACTGCTTGTTATATTAATTCATGTTGCTACTAAATACTTCACAGTCATAGCAGTCTGTTCTGAGATGAAGAAGAGTCCTAAAACTCACGACTGGCAACATTTGTAAAGGAATGCAAGATGGTCTCCGCACAACCACAGTACATGGACACGCTTTTGTGTAAATTTTCATGGTGACTAATGAGTATACGAAACACTCGGTCTCAAAATGAGTGTTTATGTTATTTGACGCTTGGTCCCGTAAATCCCTTTAAAATGTTTACATCAGTAAAAAAAAAAAAAAATAGTGTCCGGGGATATTAGCTTAAGGAACAACTGTGCCAAGTTCGAAGCCAGATGATGAAGAAATAAATGAATGGTGTCACCCTGAAAATGCGTTTGGAATGAAAATGAAACAGAGGAATACAGTAGCTCTCCTTACCAGGGAGAACATCTTAGGGTTACGGAAGGCTATATCCAGCCAGTTCACTGCGAAAGGTCTCTCCCAAACCGTTTACGGTACGATGGAGATAGCAAACATAGAAAAAAAAAATGGACATCGTTATAGTGATGAAATTACGATTCTTTGCCCACTGTACCTAGGTGCTGGAGAGGGTCGCCTTCATCTGGGAGTACTGATATGACCGGAAAGTGGAACTGCCAGATTATATAAATGTCCCTCAGTCCCCTCCCTGTCCCTGAAAGGAGGATGGTGGACTGCAGGAAAAGGGCAACTTCGACCTACCGTCCACTGGGTTTACGTTCAGATGAGACTGAGGTTGCGACTGCTAGTATTACTACTACTACTGCTACGTACTGTACCTATGAATACTTCCCCAGGTCATTGCTACAGTTATATATACCACGGCAGAATGTGCCCTGATGTGGTGAGACAGGTGATGAGAATGACGGCTCAGAATATGTTCGGTTTTCTTATCTTGCATTGTTGGTATCATGTTTACAGTTTTTATCACGGTCCCTGGCGGTCTAGTGGTTTGTGTGCCCTGTCAGAAAGGCGGCCTTGCATATGTCAATTCCTATGAGGCGAGTGGAGGTTTTGCACTTAGATTATGCCACCAAGGGAAGGAGGTCGGTCATCTACCCTTGAATGTCCTAGACTCAAGGTAGCCAAGCCTCGGAACCCGACACCTTGAAGGGGTAAAATGGGATTGGATGCTACCGTTCATTGTTTTTTTTTACCGTGTGTGTGTGTGTGTGTGTGTGTGTGTGTGTGTGTGTGTGTGTGTGTGTGTGTGTGTGTGTGTGTGTGTGTTCGTTTTTGTGCTCGCGCCCCGCTCACTCCTTTGTTTGTGTCTCTCTAGCCTTGTTTACTCTGGCCTACCCAAGCTTAGACTACGGTACAGAAGAAATGAGAGAGAGAGAGAGAGAGAGAGAGAGATTTGGTGGCACGTGCGTACCTTCGTGTGCTTGCTGGTGTTTATTCATCTTGTAATTCTCTCTCTCTCTCTCTCTCTCTCTCTCTCTCTCTCTCTCTCTCTCTCTCTCTCTCTCGGTACCATAAGATCTCTACCTAACACCTCAAAGGCACGCCATCGAAGTGAACCCCATGACACAAAAATTTACGCCTTCACGTGGTGGCACCGATATAACTCTGCGTAGGAGCTGCCTGGTTATACACGTGTCCCTCAGCTCCCGCCCTATACCCTTGGAAGTAGGATGGTGGACAAGAACAGCCTGCAGTCCACCGGGTTCACGCTGAGATGAGGCTTGGGTGTGATATAATATTCATAAGAAAAGGAGGAGTTAACATACTTTCATTGATTTTATTGTGTCTGCTTATTAGTGTGTATATTTGTCTTTCTGTCTTTCTACCAATCTATCAATCTGTCTGCCAGTCTATCAATACCTTTCTATCTCTACCTCTCCATCAGTGTCACCATCTTGTATTTATCTTTTCTATTTCTCTGTCTGTCCCCCCCCCTCTCTCTCTATCTATATCTATCTATCTCGTTACCTATATCTATGTATCGATCGATCACCAGATAATATCCCCCAGCCCGCCCCTTGTCGTTCCTTATTATATGTGGCAGCACGAAATTGCCCACCTCTCTCCCTCTCTCTCTCTCTCTCTCTCTCTCTCCACATTCCTATTATATTGCTCATCTTTCTCTCTCCACATTCCTGCTATATTGCTCATCTCTTCCTCAGTCTCCCTCCCTCATCCACCCACTAATTGTTTATCTATATTATCCCAACTCTCTCTCTCTCTCTCTCCCTGCTTTATCACCTCATCTACGTACCCTACCTTCCTTATCTTCACTTCCCTTTTCCCCTGTGATATTAATAACTCGTTTATTTTTTTTAAGAGATATTACGTGGTTTTTCCTCGTCCATTTTCAAGATAAAGTCAGCCATCTGTTTGCCTGTGTGTGTGTGTGTGTGTGTGTGTGTGTGTGTGTGTGTGTGTGAAACTATTCCTGCGTGACTCGTGTATGTGCTCATCCATGTTTATATTTTTCACTGGTAAATATAAGGATGAAAGAGAGAGAGAGAGAGAGAGAGAGAGAGAGAGGGGCGTACACAGAACGAAGCCAAAAGAAAAAACGTAATTTTTTCTGTTCATTAGCGAGAAGTGGAATTCAAACACACACACACACACACACACACACACACACACACACACACACACACACACACACTCACTCACTCACTCACTCACTCACTCACACACTCAGACACAGACACACACACACACACACACACACACACACACACACACACACACACACACACTCACTCACTCACTCACTCACTCACTCACACACTCAGACACACACACACACACACACACACACACACACACACACACACACACACACACAAAACCTTTCACATTCTCTCTCTCTACCTTTCAGAAACACGCACGCGTTTCAGCCTAACACACCTTCTTCCTCTTTCTCTTTTCAAACTCTCGCTCTCCAACTTCTTTCATCACACTGTCTCTCTCTCTCTCTCTCTCTCTCTCTCTCACACACACACACACACACACACACACACACACACACACACACACACACACAACTTACCTCACCCACGCAGGATGTCCGTCTGTCTGTCTGTCTGTTTCTTTCATACATCCCAGAAAATAATCATCTTTCAATTTTCTCTCACACACTTTCTACCCTTCTCCCTCTCCCTCTCTCTCTCTCTCTCTCTCTCTCTCTCTCTCTCTCTCTCTCACCCTTCTTAACATAAACTCCTTTTTGCTATGATTTTTTTTATCTCGGCTCCTCCCCTTCCCTGCATCCATCCCTTTCTTTTTACTGATTCTCTTTAACATACTCGTGTCTTATCTGCGGGGCGTGTATGTATGTATGTATGTGTGTGTATGTGTGAGAGAGAGAGACTAGTGTATGTATGTGTATGCTCGTGTGTGTGTGTGTACAGGTGTGCGTATGCGTATGTGTATGTCTCCCACCCACCTCCCGTTCCCTTAACCTCGAATTGGCGCCATGTCCATCTCTCTGGCCTTCTCCTGCCCCGTCAGCAGATTTGCCCGTCAGATGCCTTTATCGGGGGTCGTAAGGAAGTGGACAGGGCCGAGAGAGAGAGAGAGAGAGAGAGAGAGAGAGAGAGAGAGAGAGAGAGAGAGAGAGAGAGAGAGAGAGAGAGAGAGAGAGAGAGAGAGAGAGAGAGAGAATGGTCCCTGAATTGCCTGGATTCTCATTCTTTGTCGGCCTCTCTCGGTTTCTCTTCCGCTCTCCCTCCCTCCCCCTTCCCTCCCTTCTCTCTCTCTCTTTCTCTCTGTCTCTCTCTCTCTCCACACACACACACACACACATACATACACACACACACACACACACACACACACACACACACACACACACACACACACACACACACTTACCTGTCACCTGATACCCTGGGACCACACCCGCCAATCTGCCATCACTAACATATTTCCACCCCTACCCCCTGCCCGAACCACAGGCAGCTTGGCTGGGGGGAGGGGAGGGGGCAGGGTCGATATGAGTTCGTGTGTGGGGACTATCATGTGAGTCTTGCCCAGTCCTGCCCCTCACACACCCACGCACTCACCCTTACTCACATTCTCACACACACACACACACACACACACACACACACACAATGGTAAAAGCCGTTCTTACTCAGTCTTGTCCTGTCACCTCGTTATATACCCACAGTTTAATTCCAGAGCCAGTCAGACTGTTAGACATATCTCTTCATTTTCCTGGCCCCTGGTCGTTCAGGAGAATATTAACGTGGAATATACAGTATAACTCTCTCTCTCCCTCTCTCTCTCTCTCTCTCTCTCTCTCCATTACCTGTACTCACATCCTTACCCACTGTCCCTACAGTATTTACTTATCAATACTCTCTCACCTTCCGCTCCTTGCCCTTCTCACCCCTCTTCTTCCTCTTCTTCTATTCTCTCTTCCTCCTCCTCCTCCTCCTCCTCCTCATCATCATCATCATCATCATCATCATCATCTTCATCATCTCATCTCAGGTAATCTTCCTCTTCGTCTCGCATCTTCCTCTCTTCTCCCCCCATTGGCCTCCTCCCCTCTCCTCCTCCTCCTCCTCCGTGTCCAGTCCTTAACTTTCCTCTCCTTCATTACGCCTTCCTTCCGCCTCATTTTCCCTCGTCCTAACCAAGTTTCTCGTCCCCCCCCCTTCTCTCTCTCTCTCTCTCTCTCCCTTCACCCATACGTCTTCATCGCCTCCTTTTCTCTATTCCCTCCCTTCATGCATCCCTTCCCCATTTCCTCCCTAATCCCCCTCCTCCCCTCCTCTCCTTTCTTCTTTTTCTCCTTCCTCCATTATCCTCTCCCTCCCTCCCTCTGCCTCATCCTCTCCCCCCCCCTTTCTTCCTCCCTCTCTCTCATGCCTTCCTTCTTCCTTTCCTCCCTCCTTCCTCAACTTTTTCCCTCCCCTCAACCCCTCCACTCCCTCCTTAATTTGCTTCCCTCCCTCAGCCACCTCCTCGGGCAAATTGTTCCTCCCTTCCTCTTCCCTCTCTCTCTCTCTCTCTCTCTCTTTCTCTCGAGTCATACATCTCAGCCATTCATGCACATAACTTCAAATTTCCTTAATATATGATTCTCTCTCTCTCTCTCTCTCTCTCTCTCTCTCTCTCTCTCTCTCTCACACACACACACACACACACACACACACACACACACGGGAGTCCACGTTTAAGCATGAACTAACAAGAAATCATTTGATATAACACAGCCTTTAATATAAGCACAATCGAGGTGAAAAGTCATTCTACACAGTCTCGAAACTTAACGAAATCTTACAGAACTGATTAACCCTTTACGTCCAATGGCCGTGCTGGAGAGGGACGCCTTCACGTGGTGGCACTGATATACGGATATGATCATGTGGCTCCATTTCCTGGTTATACAATGTCCCTCAACTCCCTCCCTATCCCCCGAAACAAGACGGATGGTGATTTTACTCATCTCATGAATATCAAACACAGCCAAGGAGTTGATAATGATGCTGGTACGATTCTCCCTCCATTAATCCTGAATGTGCAGACGTGTGGAAGATTATTTGACGTGACTGTACAGGCGAATGTGGGTATAACGCAGGGGATTGGAAAACTGCTTTTGTAGGTGAAGAAGGGAGGTGGGGGATGGTAGTGGTTTGTGTGTGTGTGTGTGTGTGTGTGTGTGTGTGTGTGTGTGTGTGTGTGTGTGTGTGTGTGTGTGTGTGTGTGTGTGTGTGTGTGTGTGACAGCAAACTAATGTGTAGCTGTGGATGCCATGGTAGAGTGAGGTCTGGCAGTGACAGGTGTGGCAGTGTGGGGGATTTGGCAGTATAAGGTGTGGCAGTATGAGGTGTGGCAATGTGGTGTAGCAGTGAGTGACTGGAGTGTGAGGTGTAACAGCGTACTGTATGGTAGTGTGTAGTGTGGCAGTGTGAAATATGTCACTGTAAGTGTATAGTGTACCAGCGTATTATGTGGCAGTGTGTAGTGTGACTATGAAAAATGTTAGTGTGAGGAGTGGCAGTGTAATTTCCTGCACTGCTTTTTATAACTCTCTGTATATAAAAAATATAAAAGGTCAAGTATAATTGTGTGTTATATTTCCATGTCGCCTTTTTCACCCACAATTAAAACTTTCTACCATATTTCTCTCTTTTTCTCCTATTCATCGTTCATGTTTCTTCGTTTTCTCCTCCTTCCTTGCTTCTTTCTCCCTTTCTCCTCTTCCTCTTCTTTTCTAATAATCCTCTTCGATCTTCTCGTCTTTTCTTTAACCTCCATCTCCTCCTCCTCCTCCTCTTCATCCCCTCTTCCTCCTCATCTCTTCAACTCCTCTCCTTGTCTCTCTCGCTCCACTACTCACCAAACTTCCTCCACAATCCCCCCCTCCCCCCTCCTGCTCCTGCTCCTCTTCCTCCTCTTGCTCCTCTACAGCCTCCTCCTCCTTGTCTCTCTCGCTCGACTACTCCCCAAACTTCTCCGGATCTTCACCAGAGAAGTTCACAGTCTCCTGGTATTAAATTCAATCAACCTGGATAGAAGGATTAGATGGGGATAAGTTGCTGCACTGTGGTGGTGGTGGTGGTTGTGGCGGTAGTAATGTGTGTGTGTGTGTGTGTGTGTGTGTGTGTGTGTGTGTGTGTGTGATCTTTGAAAGCGTATGAAGTTATGGATCAGGGTAAAATTGAGAGAGAGAGAGAGAGAGAGAGAGAGAGAGAGAGAGAGAGAGAGAGAGAGAGAGAGAGAGCAAATGACCCCCGGGGAGTTGGTGGTTAAAGGTTGTTACGGTTCATCAGCGGGTGAGAGAGAGAGAGAGAGAGAGAGAGAGAGAGAGAGAGAGAGAGAGAGAGAGATCCAGCAAGTGAGACAAAGATCACAAGACAGAGAGGAAGAACCCCAAGAATGTCAATCCTTTTTTTTTTTTTCTGTGACAAATGAAGAAAAAAAAATATTAGATGGACATTGTGTGAAAATTTTATACCGGGACAAAATTAGCCTTTATAATACACGGCGGCCACGGCTTTCATTGATTTTTTTATATTTACTTGTTCATGTTATTTGAGAGAGAGACAAACATCCCCCGTATTTTCAAAAGACCAATGACAACTTATTAAAATGGAAAAATAGTAAGTTTTCGCCTAATTTTGGTAATATATAATCTAATCTAGCACCTCTCTAGCACTCTACCCCCCCAAAACCAAGCCCGTTGTAGTCGTGGGGGGGCTCCGGGGTCTGGGGCTGGGACCTGATGATGGGGGTGGTGTCCTTATACCCTCCTTCCCCGCCCTTGGGTCCCAGTCCTTGGCCCTACTAATTTTGCTTGGTCCTTTTTCTTCTCTTCTCTTCTTTTATTTTCTTTCTTCTCACCTTCCTAAGGTGTGAGAGCCGTGCTGATGGGATGCAAGGCTGTCTCTTCTGTGTCAGTCGCTAACGGCCTCGGGGAACCATGGGTACGGTAGCCCTTGTATTTTTCGCCCTTACTCTTGACCGGGCTCTCAGGAGTGGACCAGTTTAATTCCCGTTATGTACAATTAGGCTCACCATGTCCGATAATGATATATTAAAAAATTCTCAAGGAGCAACGGGAGATGCTCCTTCAAAACCTTCTCCCAGACAGGCGGATCCCCCATCCCCTACTTTTCCGCCTCTTTCCTCCTCTTCCTATCCTTCTGTTTCTTCTTCTCCCCCCCCCTCTCCTTCCTCCCCCCCTCTTTCCAAACCCACCATCAGTAACATCAGTTTTTGGTCGCCAGACATGGCCTAAGTTCTTCAACATCCAGCCGACAACAAATGACCTCACTCTCCATCTCTCTCTCCTTCGACAGATAGGTCCTGACATAACATTTGCATCACCACCAAATGGAGACCGCCTTTTGACTGTCCAGACTGCTGCGCAGGCTGAGAAGGTGATGGCGCTTACTGATCATTCTGGTCAACCCATTGCAGCAGTACCAGATCCCCACCTAAACTCCAGCACGGGAACTGTTCTAATCCCTTCATATATATCTATAGGAGATCGTAGTTTCTCAGAATGCTCCACAGATATACAAGCCATCTTGTCAGCCCAACACCTAGCAGTACTGTCCGTTCAGTGGTACACGCTTCCACCTCAGGGGCGCCGGAAATACTCCTCCAACATCGCTAAGATCAGTTTTAAGGGCCGCGATCTTCCCACTTCTGTCATTATTGGTGGCACACGACTCAGTGTCAAAGAATACATACCTCGTCCGCGACAGTGCTCTTCATGTTGGCGCTATGGACATCCTGCCAAATACTGTAGATCAGAATCAATATGCCCTGCCTGCACCCAACCCGGCCACACCTTCTCAGCCTGCACAGCAAAGACCCAGGTCTGCCCGAACTGCCAATGCTCTCATGCTGCCTCGTCCCGGAACTGCCCGGTGTATACCTTCGAATCCGAAGTTTCCAGGATTCGCTGGAAAGGAGGTCTTTCCCTCCGTGCAGCTTGTCAACGTGCCCTTGAACTAGGATTCTCTACCAATACTACATATGCTCGAGTGGCCCGTCCTGTCCCCACTACCTCCCCCATTTCCCAGTCCCACCACTCTACCACCATTACAACCTCTACCTCCTTTTCTGCCGTCACCTCCCAATCTAACACACTTACTCCCTTGGTATCACCAGTCTCCTGCTCCCCTACTGTCCCAACCTCTTTTCCAGTCTCTACTCATACCTCCTCCTCACCTTCTCCGACTGTCAGTGTTGTCTCCTCCCCCCCTGTCTCTGTTCTACCCTCTTCCACCTCCCCTTCTCTCTCTTCTTGTTCCACTTCACACTCTCAAACCCCTCTGGTTACTCTTTCCAACTCTTTCTCTGTTCTAGACTCCTCCACTCCAATTTCCTCCCTGTCGCCTCTATTGTCTACTCCTATCACTTCTCCTCAACACCCTTCCTGTTCTGCTGCTACCCCTCGCTCCTCTTCGTCTCTCCACCAACAATTACTCCCTCTGCCACAGCGTGATGCCTGCCGCCCGCCTTCCTCTGGCAAACGTGGACTTCCTCCCACCACTTCGGATGCCAAGGGTTTCACAAAACCCACACATTCCCCCCCCAACCCGTAAAATGCGTACCTCCCGCCCTTTGCCCTCCACGACAACCACTCAATCAAAGATCCCTATCTCGACTCCACGAACTAGTCCCAACCCTATCCCAACCCCACAAACTACTCCACAACCTGTATCAACTCCATTGCCGACACCACAGACGACACTCCCAGCAAGTGTCGAGAGTGAAACCCTCACAGACATCATGGAGTTTCTGGCGACTCCATTGCAGAAACCCATGAGTCCACAAAAAATAATCCATACAGCCGAAGTCCATTCTGTTCCTTCTGATCTCCCTCCCACTCCCACAGCTCCTTCCCCTTCTGCCCCCCTTCCTTCTTATTCTAATCCCTCTCCTCTATCCCTTCCGATGCCACCGGGCTATACTGACCATCCCGCTCATCCACCTCCTCCACGTTCTGCTCCTATTCCAACTATTGAACCAACCCGGTGATATATAATACCAGTCCGCTATAAATTCGTTTATATTGTATTTTATCCATTGTAAATTTTCTTCTTAAGCTTTTATTTCCCTTGGTTTTACTTTTTTAGTTTTTCAAATTTTAACATGTCTATTTTACAACGGAAACTTAGAAGTTTTACGGCCCATCGTAATGACCTTCGTTATCTTCTCGCAGTTCACCGTCCTACATTAGTCTGCATACAAGAACCCCGTTTGTCTGCCCTCCCAGTACCCATACCTGACTATAGTTTCTTATTTTCTCCTGCTTCTCTTCCTGTTTCCGCCATTTTAGTTCATCACACAGTTCCGCTAGAACGTCTATCCATTCACACTACGGTTCCGTGTCATTTTGTTCGTGTCTTCCTCGAACGATGGATTACGGTGGTGTCCATATATTTTACTCCCTCCCAACCTATCGATTTCCCTGCCTTATCTCTTTTATAAACACAATTACCCACCCCAATTTTATTGTTAGGAGATTTTAACTGTCGTCATGCCTTATGGGGCGACAAAGTTACCAATTCGCGTGGCCGCCAACTTGAGACTTTTATTTTTTAATAATGATTTATCCCTTCTAAATACAGGAACTTCAACACATATTGACGACAAAACTCATACTTTTTCCTGTCTGGATCTCTCCTTGTGCTCTTCTATTTCTTTACATTTCCATTGGTCCGTTCTTTCGGACACTGTATATAGTGATCACTTTCCTATAAGGCTTACTCTTACTACATATTGCCCCATACTCAGGCCCCCTCGATGGAGTTTTCCGAAAGCTGACTGGCCGTTATTTACTTCTTTAACTGTGCCTTCTATACACTCTTCTTCCGTACCCACTGTTTTAGATATACTCACCTATTTCAATGTGTTAGTTCTAAGTGCAGCTTTGACAGCGATTCCTAGGTCGTCCCGTCCTTTTACTTTGAAGTGTGTACCTTGGTGGGATTCGGACTGTACTGTAGCACTCCGTGTTAAACGTGCACGTTGGAAGAGTTTTCTACGCAAACGCAACACTCCGGATGAACAGAGTGCATTTCTGCTGTTTAAAAAGGCCCGAGCGATTCTTCGTAAGACTGTTAAACGGGCTAAACATCGTAGCTGGAGATTATACGTTTCCACCATTACTGCCAATACACCCATTGCATCCGTCTGGAAACGTATACGCAAAATAGCAGGTAAACATCTTCCCATGCCCTCCCCTGTCCTATATTTGGATGGGGAGTCAGTTGCAGATGCCATCTAGTTGCTAATGGCTTAGGTCTTCATTTTAGTAATGTTAGTAGCGGTTCTCATCTCTCACCTGAATTCCATACCCTTAAAACTGCTACTGAATGTACGCCAATTGTCTTCAAGCTGTCGTCTAGTCAGTCATATAACGCGCCATTCACGCTCCATGAATTGTCCTCTGCCCTTCGTCTTTGTAAGAACACTTGTGAGGGTCCAGATGGCATACACTATAATATGCTCCGTCACCTTTCCCCCCAGGCCATGGCTTTATTATTAACTATTTATAATCGTATCTGGACAGAGGGTATTTTTCCTCCCTCTTTTCGTAGTGCCACCATCCTTCCATTTCTTAAACCGGGAAAGCAAGGCCATGCTCCTCAAGATTATCGCCCCATTGCTCTTACCAGCTGTCTTTGCAAATTATTCGAGCGCATGATAAATCATCGTCTTATGTGGCTCCTAGAATCCAAGCAACTTTTGTCATCTTCACAGTTTGGTTTTCGAAAACCTCGCGGCACCTTAACTCCCCTCCTAAATCTAGAGACTTATATCCGTTCAGCCTTTGCCACTCGACAATCTGTTATCGCAGTATTCTTCGACCTTGAGAAGGCTTATGACACAGCCTGGCGCTACCATATTTTACGCACAGTTCGTTCTTGTGGTATTGATGGTAACCTTGGTGTCTTCTTAAAGAATTTTCTATCCGCTCGTTTCTTTAGTCCGTGTCCAGCATACTTATTCAGACTCATTTCCACAATACGAAGGTGTTCCCCAAGGCAGTGTTCTTAGCACTACTCTGTTTTTATTGGCAATTAATGGGATTGTTTCTTGTCTCCCAGTTGGCGTCCGCTCTTCTTTGTATGTTGATGATTTTGCAGTATATGCCTCAAATTCTGACATCTCTGCCCTTGGCGCTCTTATTCAGCGTGCGGTTTCTGCTGCCTCAGAATGGGCCACTTCTCATGGCTTTCGGTTCTCTCCTCTTAAGTCTCATGCTATTACCTTTGCTCGTTCTCATCATATTCCTCAACCACCTCTTTTTCTTTGTGGCTCTCCTCTCCCATACAAAACCTCCGCTTCCTTTCTTGGCCTTCTTTTCGACTCCCGTCTTACTTGGAAAGATCATATTTCCTCCTTGAAAACCTCAGTCTTACAACGCCTCCGTCTCTTACAAACTTTGTCTCATGTGTCATAGGGTGCTGATCGAACTACTCTTCTTCGCCTCCATATTGTTCTCGTTCTCTCCAAACTTGATTATGGTTGCCAAGTTTATTCTTCTGCTTCAGACACCGTCCTCCAACAACTTGATTCTGTACATCATCACGGTTTGCGTCTGGCTCTTGTGCTTTTAAGTCATCCCCAGTTGAGAGTCTGTATACTGAATCAGGAGTTCCATCACTCTTCCGTCGTCGTGCTCTTCTTTCTCTTCGTACCTATGCTAAGTTGCACTGTTTTCCTCATACCCCTTCTCTACTTCCTCCCAGTCCTGACTCAGGCATATTTTCCACTCCTAGGACCAAGCCACCATTTACAGTTCGAGCCCGTACTCTTCTCTCGCGCTCCTCTCTTACTGTTAGTAATGTTTTTCCTTTCCGCACATGTCTTTTTCCTCCGTGGCTACTTCCGCGACCCCACATTTGTTCTTCCATTTTCCCTTATTCCAAGTCCAATTCCCCTCCATTCATTCTCCGTTCTCGGTTTTCAGACCATCTCTCCCAACATTCCTCTGCAGTCCCTATATACACTGATGGTTCAAAAACTCCTGCTGGCGTTGGATTCGCGATACTCTTTCCTGACACTTTTTATCATTTTAGCCTTCCTACCTATGCAAGTGTTCTAACAGCAGAGTTATATGCCCTCTTGTTTGCGTTACGGTATATTTGTCGTGCCTCCTCCTCCTCATTTGTGATATTCTCTGATTCATATAGTGCTCTATCCCTTCTTCAGTCACCTTTTGCTTCTCACCCTCTAGTTCTTCGTATCTTGGAATGGTTGTTCCGTATCTCCTCTCGTCGTAAAAGAGTCCAGTTCTGTTGGGTCCCGGAACATGTGGGCGTCGCGGGCAATGAACGTGCTGATCAGTTGGCTCGCATGGCAGTTACCAGGGATGTCTCTCCTTCCTTCCTCATTCGCATGGCAGTTACCAGGGATGTCTCTCCTTCCTTCCTCATTCGCATGGCAGTTACCAGGGATGTCTCTCCTTCCTTCCTCATTCGCATGGCAGTTACCAGGGATGTCTCTCCTTCCTTCCTCATTCGCATGGCAGTTACCAGGGATGTCTCTCCTTCCTTCCTCATTCGCATGGCAGTTACCAGGGATGTCTCTCCTTCCTTCCTCATTCCAGTCTCTGACCTTCTTCCTGCTCTGTCATCCTTCCTTCAGCACCGGTGGCAGTCTAATTGGGACTTTATCACTAATAACAAACTACGTGTTGTTAAACCGTTTATATCTCCATGGTCGACCCCTTGCCACCATAATAGGAGGTGGGAGACGGCTTTAGCTCGCCTTAGAATTGGTCATACTCGACTTACCCACTCTAATTTGATGTCTGATGGTCGCCCTCCCTTTTGTACTCGTTGCAATACCATTCTCTCTGTACGCCATATTTTCCTTGATTGTCCACTCTACACACTACAGCGACGTGTTGCATTTCCATTTTTGTCTCGTCTCCAACGTCCCCCCCTTCTTGCAGACTTTCTTCGAGAGTCATCGTATTTTTTTCCTCCATAATATCATGTCCTTCCTTACCTCTATTGGTCTTCTTTCCGATATCTAATTCCGTTCCTTATTTCAATTGCCCCATCTGTGATATGATATACTCCTTCCATTGACCTATTTCTTCCGGCCCACCTAACGTACACAACTTGTAGCCGATGATCCGGCTTTGTGCTGGATTTTGGCACTAGGTTCCTATTGTTCTTCTTCTTCTCTAGCACTCTAGCTTCTAATCAAGCACACACACACACACACACACACACACACACACACAGACACACATAAAAACCTCTCTCTCTCTCTCTCTCTCTCTCTCTCCTAGTCCAGTACTATTCAATTATTCGTGCCATGACCTTACGCAGCCAGCAGTACCAGAACAAAACTTCTGCCCTGAGCCTTTATACATCCACATCAACACATACCGTACAGCACTTCTAAAACCACTCTGACATGAGAGAGAGAGAGAGAGAGAGAGAGAGAGAGAGAGAGAGAACGAAACAAAGAAAATGAAAGAAAACACAGAAAGAAAAGAGAAATGCACATGAAATAATGCATACTGTAAACAGCTTTATCCGCCCAACATACAGGGGCACCGCAAGCAACTCTAATATGCAGTAAACTTGTGAGATAAAGACTGTGGCGAAGAGAGAGAGAGAGAGAGAGAGAGAGAGAGAGAGAGAGAGAGAGAGAGAGAGAGAGAGAGAGAGAGAGAGAGAGAGAGAGAGAGAGAGAGAGAGATGAACATCAGGGAAACTATGAGATGAATGCACAGGTAGAAAGCTAGAAACTGTATGTGGGTAATTCGGAAATTAAAGATTTCTGTCAGACTCGGTCGTAATTACTTGAGATGTCACGTGAAATGGCAAAGATTCTGCCAAACTTTCCGAAAGGAGGAGGACAAAGAATCGGAAAAAAAATGTGAGAAAATTGCCAGCGGAGAAAGAAAGAGAGGTATTGAGAAGAAAGGTGTTTTAGGACGTAGCCTCAGACTATTGAAATACATAAGATTAAAACCACAGAGTAATAGTCAGACGGTCAGAAATAGTCACGCATCTTCAGGGCAGGCTAAGTAAAAGCAAACTTCCAGTCAGGAAGAAAGGTGCAGGTTGATGGACAAAGGTGAAAGAGTTTGCTTAGGCAGTGTGTACAGAGAGAGAGATACATGTATCCTCCCAAAGTCTGACGAATACGTTGCGGAAAAATAGACCCATCTGAAACACGCAATGGTAGGGATATGATTTTCACTGTATTTCGCAAGCAGTAAATTTTCTTCAGACGAAAATGGGAAGATTGTTGTTTCTTTGACTGTACATTATATTCCCATATGGATAAACCAGCAGATACGTAAAGTTTGCCAGGTCAGGGGCTCTTGATCCCTGGCCTTAACACGCCTACCCAGCACTGACGCCTGAGACAACTGATAGGAGGCGCCTTGGTGAAGCGAGAATTATTGTGTGTTGTAAGTTTTGGAGGAGATGAGAAAGGCTTCAAGAATGGATACTCTCTTGACGAGCTGTACTTTTTTTTTTTTTCTTTTTCAGTTGCGGGTCTTGTTCTTGGAGAAGATCTGGGCCTTAGGACAACCTCCAATCTCCCAACTATAAATAGGAAGGGTATAATCTTGAAGCAAACTTCAATTTTCTCTTAGTCTTAAATCCTTTACTGGTTACATTCGGCTGGGGCGCATTAACCCGCTAAACCACCAGGCATCTAGGTTTGTAAAATGTTGGAAAGCTCTCTGCAACTAATATAGTCTACAGTTTTCTTTGCATCATCTCTCTCTCTCTCTCTCTCTCTCTCTCTCTCTGTCTCTCTCTCTGACAGCAAAAGCGCTTACCAAAAATTATTTTCATATTTTTGTGCCTGATTTTTATGCACATTTTTTCTGAATACGCAAACATCAGTCCAGTAGGGAAAAATATATATGATAAAAAATGGGGAATATATCAACCTCTTCAGTACGATGCCATTTCTGCTTGTCACTTTCAGATTTCTTTTTTTTTAGGAAGGTTATATGGTAGTGAAATGGTTTGGAATATTTCCAAAGATTATTATTAGTATTTTACTATTATTATTATTATTATTATTATTATTATTATTTTACAGCTTCTGAAAGATCTCTGGACTTCAGAATTCTCCTGCCTGTGCTCTCTCTCTCTCTCTCTCTCTCTCTCTGTGGATCCTATCTCACCCCATACCTCTTGGGTGGGAATCTGAACTGATGTGTTGTTTGCAACGATGAGGGTGATGCAAAATTCTATGTTAACAATGAAGGAGCTTTTATTTTTTTACATTTATATATGTGAATTAAATCTCTCAGAAAAGCAAGACACATTACGTAAATTTAGGTGTGAAAAGTGTGCAGCGAAGTGGCATTCAACAGGTAAACTGAATATGCGTCAACTGCAAAACTGTGTAGGCAATGAGAGGGGATGGGAATTAGGGTGGCAGAGAATTTTACAGCAGGACACAGGAGCAACACAGGCCGGAAATTGCTGCCAGGAAACACATGAAAATGAGATTTAAAAATAATTACTGCAAAAGTATATAAAGCTGTAAATATGTAGAAACTGTAAAAAATATAACTGCAAAAGGGGGTATAAAAATAATGTTGGAAAAATATGTAGGAATTAAGCCTTAAAGTGTAAATTGTCCACGAAAATGTGTAAAAGACGTAACGACGTAAAATGAAACTGTAAATGGCTGTAAAAAGGCCAGAAAAGTGTGTAAAAAAGTTAAGCTGGCGAGAATTAGGGACACCAAAACAAGCCAGCACGGGATTTGCTGCCAGGGAACAGGGCAAAAAACGAGGACACAAAAAATGATAATTGTTTTGGTCGCCTCCGTGGGGGACCTCCAAAGCCCTTTTTGATAAATACAGTGTGACTGAAATGGTAAAAGGATAATGGTGTGTGTGTGTGTGTGTGTGTGTGTGTGTGTGTGTGTGTGTGTGTGTGTGTGTGTGTGTGTGTGTGTGTGTGTGTGTGTGTGTGTGTGTGTGTGTGTGTGTGTGCGCGCGTGTGCGTGCGTGGGTGCGTGCGTGCGTGCCTGCGTGTGCGAGCGCGCTCCAACCCCTAACCTTTCTCTTCACCTTCCTCCCCATCCTCACCCCACTTTCCTCTTCTTTCTTCCACCTCCTCTTCTTCCCCATCCCTCTATAACCTTCCCCCCCTCATCCTCTTCCATCCCTCCACCTCTTCCCTTCATACCACCTTCCTCCTCTTCAATTCTCTCTCTCTCTCTCTCTCTCTCTCTCTCTCTCTCTCTCCCCTACCTCTACCTCTCCAGCCCCACTTTACCCCTCATTCCTTCTCCTCCTCCTCCTCCTTCTCCTCCTCCTCCTCTCCCTCTCCTTTCTCTCTCCTCCTCTTCTAGCCCCGCACCTCTCCCTCCCCATCCACCCAGCAAATCATACCTCCATTTTTACACCGACTAGCGAGTTACAAATGCCGGCAGAATTTTAACTCAGTACACTACTATGTGCACTTTAACACACACACACACACACACACACACACACACACACACACACACACACACACTCTCTCTCTCTCTCTCACCTCAGTACCTTCACTCGATAGAGCTAACAAATCTGTCGTCCCTCTTATCTGTCACCCTCACCTCCCTCTCTGTCTCTCAACTTGCTCCTTCACGTCTCTCAGCTTTCTGCCCTCCCTCCCCCCACCCCCTCTCTCTCTCTCATTTTCACTATTTCTCTCTTTCAGGCTCTCCTCTCCGCACTACCTAAATCTCAAACAATTTCAACTCAACTAGGAAAGCATTTAATATTGTGATAGATTCTTTGTCTCAATCTAACTCCTTCTGTTTGATTATTTTCTCTTATTCCTCCTGTCAGAAGATGAGTTAGGAAAGAGTCTCCTTGGTTGCTAGTCAAATTTATACCCCCGTCTGACCACACCTGGTCCTCAAATGAACTGAATGAGGTTATGGATACATGTCAGATGAAACTAAACGGAGTATAGTAATGTTAGTATCATAAGGGTATTTTTGTATGGATGGAAGTCAGAGGAGACTGTCACTAACCCATTCACTACGAGAGGCCATTTTGGGGGCAGAATAATCATAATGGTGTTCGTTAAGTAGGAGCATGATTTCGTAAAGGGTCACAGGATTGAAAGTGTTACGTGCCGGTGGTAGTAAATAAACCGCTCTGCGACTCTGGTCACACACGGGACTTTAACACTCTCAGGCTTCTGTGACTTCCTCTCAACTGAATAAAAATGTCTGGCGTTACCAGGTTGGCATATTAAACTTGTCCCACCCATGAGGGGGTTGATGGCGGCTAGCAGGGTAGCCAGATCAGTGAGGCCACGTTATATTTCAAAGGGTGGGAGAGGGTAGTGGGGGGGCAAGGCTCTGACTGGGGGGGGCAGGACCCGTCACAGTTACCCCACAGATGACCGAGGCAGCATTCTGAAGCTTCCGTGATTTCTTTCAGCCGAATAAATCCGCCTGGCGTTAGCTGGAATAAAATACTACACTCTTTTCACCTTAACCTGGCCT
Source organism: Coenobita brevimanus (assembly GCF_032717465.1). Classification (NCBI taxonomy): domain Eukaryota; kingdom Metazoa; phylum Arthropoda; class Malacostraca; order Decapoda; family Coenobitidae; genus Coenobita; species Coenobita brevimanus. The sequence goes on from NC_137055.1 coordinate 33,873,297, forward strand.
ATAGTAGATTCTCGTTCTTTTGCATCATCACATAGCTCAAAGGGAGTAAAGCACAGTGCTACAGCTCTACATTTTTTCCATAGCACGTCTTTATCACTAGCAACATATGCTCGTGTTAATCTGTTATTTCACCTCAGCACTGAAGCTGGTGAGATGTTTACTCCAAGTTACAGTAAAAAGGGTAATACAAGGGATGGCATGAATAAACAGCTTTATATCTCTGGCAATCCATGGCGATTTAAAACAAACAACCACCTGGCTAAAGCCCCGAAAATGACATACTGAATAAGTTTGGTCATAATGCATGGGGGTGCAGTGTGGAATATAATGGATGGCCCCGGTAATGGACGGCACTGGTAAAGTTTGTGGGAGGTGTGATGTCTGTGATGATGTGTTGCTGTAGAATATAATGAGTAATAGTAATATAAAGGGTCACAGGTCTATAATGCGTGTATGTTTTAATGAGTGGTAGATGTTATGGATGGTGTCAGATGCCCTGTGATCCTGACCTTTGACCTATTGGTCGAAAAAACAGTAGGTCTACTTACTGGTTAACCATCAACCCTTTTACCGTGTTAGACTAAAACTATATCGAAACTGATATATACTGTTTATGTATGTATATATATATATAACACCCACCACACGTCCAATATTGACCCTGCCCTGTTACCCTGACCTTGAACATATTGTTCTTAAAAAAAATAGTAGGTTTCGTCATGGGCTGTGTCCCAACCCCTCCCACAAATCTGGCTACAATCGGATAAAAACTATTCGAGATATCTCCAGTTGTGTAACCAGGTCTTCACAAATGCGTGGAGGAGAGGGGAGAGAGGAGGGAAGGGGAGGGGGCAGGGCGGGACCAATCCCTTGCCTGGGGGCAATACAACACACAGTGTGCACACATTCAATAAACTGAAACTTCAAAGGGGGAGGGGGTGGCACTGGGGGGGGGGAGGCAAAGGTGTCAATAATGTTGGTCTGGAGTGAAAAAACGCTGCCGCCTAACCTAACCACCTTCATCACCATCACCACCATCATGAACATTTTATCACTAACATCACCACCATCATGAACACTTTACCACCACCACCATCACCCCTATCATGAACATTTTACCACCATCACCCCCATCATGAACATTTTACCACCACCACCACTATCATCATGAACATTTTACCACCATCACCCCCATCATGAACATTTTACCACCACCACCACTATCATCATCATCATCATTACCCGATGGCGTGTGGAGGAAGCGGGAGGATGATATCAGCGACCTTCGTTATCTATGCTATCGGCAATCGGTAGTGACGTTAATGCCCTCATAAATGTTGCTGCTAAACTCTCTCTCTCTCTCTCTCTCTCTCTCTCTCTCTCTCTCTCTCGGACAATAGATAAACACAGATACAAAGACAGATTATTGAACAAAAAGAAGAGCACAATGGGAAAATAGACAGACTGACAAGCAAGCATACCAACAGGAAGAAAGATGAACTGATAGATAAACATATGGCCTCTACAGATAGATGTATAGATGGATAGACAGATAGATAGATATACACAGATAGAGAAAATAGAAACAGACAGATAATACAGATATGTAGATCGACAGACTTAGACAAGACACATAGGTAAGAGGATGGATAGATGGAAAGACAGAGAGATTAATAAATAGCTGAAGACAATGAGAGGCCAACAGACAGATATAGAAAACAAAGAGAGAAAAAAATGGTGCCAGTAAACAGTATGACAGACTGATAGATAAGGAGAGAGATGACAAAGAGTTAGATAAAGAGACAGACATATTCCAAAAACACAGCAGACAGGCTGATAGAGAAACGAAGAAACAGATATCTACATAGAATGATAGATAAACACAAAGAATGAAAGATAAGTCGATAGATTCCACAGTTTCAACCTCATACAATGAATTAAATAAGAGCCTTAAGGAAAAACAGATAATGTATTTCTCTGCCAATATCACTGCCACAGCAACCTTCATTCTGCCTCCAGAGAGAAAACTTAGCCGGAGGAGTTAGGTTATGAGTTCTCAAAAGTCAGAGCCCGGAGACAGACAGACACACAAACCATTATCCACAAACTTCAAGGAAGGTAATAACAGAGTAATTCAGCAGAGGGCATACCTTCACCATGGTAATTAATTTTGCCCCGTGTTAGAGATCGCCCTCCTGAGAATAAGAAAGTTTTTCTGTATTTTTCGTCATCCCTTCACCAATCTGCTGACGACTTTATTCAGCTTGAGGATATGTGTGTGTGTGTGTGTGTGTGTGTGTGTGTGTGTGTGTGTGTGTGTGTGTGTGTGTGTGTGTGTGTGTGTGTGTGTGTGTGTGTGTGTGTGTGTCTGTGTTGAAATTTTTACCCTATAAGCACTAAACAAGAAAAAATTACTAACATTTCTGTACATCTAAAAATAAATGCATGCCAAGTCTTTCAACCTGTTCGTGATCTTAAACAATCTTTTATCAAACAAAACTGACTTCAATTTCCCCTCGACCACCGCCAGTAAGTGAAATAAGTTACCACGCCATAATTTTAAGAATCCAGGTACCTTGCAAGAACAGGTGCTGAAATTATAGTCAGAACTGAATTGAATTTTGCCTCCTCCTTGAAAAATGTGCAGAGAGTAAGTATTGTACAGCGTGTCTTGTTTTTAGTGTTGGTTATTGTCTGTGTGTATGTTTTATGAGTGTTTGTTACCGCACACCTACGTATGCTCAAAGAAACACACACACACACACACACACACACACACACACACACACACACACACACACACACACACAGTCATTTCTCAACCTCAACCTAGCTCACCATTTCATGTTCACCTTGCCTCACTTTCATCCATCCTCCCCATCGCCCTCCTTCCCCTCACTCTGCCTCCCCCTCAACCTGCCTGCCCCTCATCCTGCCTCCCCCTCAACCTGCCTCCCCCTAACCCTGCCTGCCCCTCACCCTGCCTGCCCCTCACCCTGCCTACCCCATCTTATATGCAGCGCACCGGACATTCCTTTCTCTTTTTCCCCATCACAGTCCATTTACACTTAGGCTCCTATAACTCACTCTCAGGTGAAATAAAACACTTCACAATTACGTGGAATGCAATACCTGCCTCACACTGCCTCATTCTTACTCACTCTCATCCTACTTCATCCCTGCCCTGCCTCACTCTGACCCAGCCTCACCCTCACTCTGCCTCACCCTAATCTGGCTCATCCTCACCTCCTATCCCTGTACCTACTCACCATCACCCTGCCGTATCCTCACCCTGACCCCCAGCTTACCTCACTTTTCTTAATCTTATTCTTCCTAACTCCACTTTAATTCACCCACATCCTGCTTCACCGTCACCCTACCCCCCTTCTCAAACTTACCTCACCCGTACCTTAACTCATGCTAATCCAACCTCACCCTTACTCTGCCTCATTCAACCTCATCCTTACCCTCACTCTACCTCACAATGCCTCACCCTCATCCCCAACCTACCTAATTCTACCTAATCTTCAACCAACCTCACTCTCATTCTTCCTCAATTAACCTGCCTCACCCTCCCTTAACCTACCTAACTCTCTCTCTCACCCTGCCTCACCCTCACTCTGCCTCACCCTCATTCCACCTCACCCTGCCTTCCCCATCTTCTTATACACAGCTCCCGGGCCATTCCTCTCCCTTTTTCCCCATCGCACTCCATTAATCTCCACGCCCCACAATCTCACAGACCTGCCCCTTTCTTACAATGCCTCCCTGTTTTGTGCAACTGTATTTTGCAACGATGCCTTAGTTTATTCTGAATATTTTTGCTTAAGTTTTCATCATCATCATCATCATCACTAAATTCCCCACCGAAATACGCAGAAGTGTAGATGTGTAACTCATTCCTCCTCCCACATTTCACTCTCCCTATTATCAACCAGTAATTCATTCATCTTTCACACGGCCAGACCGAAGAGGTGAAAAATCCTGGTAGGCTACGGAAGTCCTGCATTCTTCCAATTAACATAAAGTAAACAATATTCCGTAAACGATCACAAATATACTTTCAAGCATCTGGCATCTATTTTCTTAACAGTAAATTTTTAGTTACCGCCAGATGGATCATAAAAGCGAGGGATATCCATGCCCTAGAGAAAGATAAAATTTGGTATATGTCTTACTACGGGTAGGAAGCTGTTCAAAATGGAGGCCTATACCTACATAATGACACCGTATTTACCGGTAGTATATTAAGTTTCAGTTCGACTTCACGTGTAACACCTGAACACGATCCATGTTGGGTTAAAACTGTTATATCCACACACACACACACACACACACACACACACACATACACGATACAGTATAATTCTTCCGTCCAAACCAGGCATTATCCCGTTTACGAAGACCAGTTAATTTAGTTGCTACATAAACACCCACGGATATTCAGTCGGTGCGAGAGTCTATCCGTTGCTTCATCATCATTTGTCTTGATTGGGAGCATAATTATAATCAGGCCCGATACACTTATTTACTGGAGGCCATTAGCAGGCGTGGTAAGCCTTGGAAGTTGATTACTGTGTGTGTGTGTGTGTGTGTGTGTGTGTGTGGACGAGGGTATGGACTTGAATATATCAGGGCTGCTTTTTCGACGTACGGTAGTGTAGTGGTAAGAACACCCCAGTCGGAGTGAGGATTTTTTTCAATCACGTATTACCACCAGGGGAAATAGCTGGTCATCTACCCTCAAATGTACTAGACCACTCCATCCTAGCCTCGGAACCCTACGCCTCTAAGGGTGCAACACAGAATGGGCTATTTTTAAGGATATTTTTCTTCTGTTACTACATGAATGTTACTTAGGCGTCTATACTTTACTTACTTTAACTGGCCGTAAAATTGCCTTCCCTCCCGCGTAAATGTTGATCTGTAACAAGAGAATATTGTGCTGTTCAGGAAAGAGTTCTATATACTGAGCCGTAGCAGTGCCTCTTGTTGCCACTGAGCTACGAGACATAAGCTGCAGAAGGACTAAAATTCCCGCCTAGCTAGAACACATGAGCTGTAACTTCACCCCTTCCTAACAAAAGCCCTAACTCAGCTGCCTCGCAACAAAAGCTCTATATCGGTGAGAATCTTACTTGTTGTTCCCCGGTCTGAAAGCCTCTATAAGCTATTGTCGTGTGGGGGACTCTCTCCTCACGACTCGCTGCCCTCCGTCTCACTTAGGCTTTCCTTTTCTTGTACCTCTCCCCCTGTTTTTCTCTCCTCCTCTCCCCTCACCTCCATCTCCTCTCCACCCCTCTTTATCCCTCACCCCCTCTCCCCGCTTATTCCTCCTCTCCCTCTCCTCCCCTCTGCTTTCTTCTCTTAAGCCTCTTTTCGCACCTCTCATCCCCCCACTTCCTCTCTTTCTTTCTCTCTCCTTCTCCCTTTTTCTCACCTATACTTCCGTTTCCCTTCTCTCCCTTTTCCTTCTCCCACTCTCTCCCTTCCCTCCCTCCCCTCTTGGGTTCATTACTAGGTGGCTTTTGTGTCCTCACCCCCCCCTCTCTCTCTCTCCCAAGTCAGGTGGAAGGGAAGGGGGTGAGTGGGTAAGTGTGTGCGTGCGTGTGTGTGTTTGTATATATCCATGTGTGTGTATGTAAGTGTGTATGTATATATGCTCTGTGCGCACGTGTACGATTATAAAAATACACAGAAGAGCGTACATGTGCCTCCCCAACCCAGTGCTCAACCAATCGCACACTAACTCATATTTTCCACCACTCAAACACATCAGCAAACTCGCCAGCAAATAAAACTATGCCTCCTGGGTTAACTCCTTCATAACGGGGTCTCTCTCTCTCTCTCTCTCTCATGCACACGGGGATAGGGGAAAAATTGCGCCCTCGGGGGTTAAGGGTTCATGGAATGAGTGGTACCCATCGAGGTTAAACACACACACACACACACACACACACACACACACACACACACACACACTGAGTCTC